>NW_022995598.1:0-660 GCF_004354385.1 Drosophila innubila
AATCGTTGCTGCTGATGTTGCAGTTGCAGTTGCAGTTGCAGCCATGTTTCATTCATGCCTTGCCTGCTCCCCTTGCCACCCCGCGCTTTCGTCTGTGCCCCATCCTTATGCCCCATTGTGTGCTCGGTAGCTGCTCGCGCATTTGGCTACTTCAGTTGCCAAGTTGCCAGTTTGGGACACACCTTCTGCAACGCCACGCTAATCACGAGTGGCAGAAGGTGAAGAGGCAGGCAGCGCCGGCAGCGCGTGGATAAATCAAAATGCTGGCTGGCGAGACGTGAGGCACAGTCAGGCCTGCTTGCCACCAAACAGACAGAGCATAATCCGCGGCACAAAGCCAAATCCAAAAGCTAAAGAAAGTGCCGCACATGAGTCTCAAGACGTTGGCTGCTTGCCTCTTTGGCTGCCACTTTGCAGCCTGGCTGGCTGACTCTGTGCCTCTGTGCCACAGAGTGAGGCAGAGGGGTAGTGGGGCAGCCTCACTTGCCGCACTTGGCTGATCCTCGTGCCTACGACAAACGCAAACGTTGCCTCTTTAGTCGTATCTTTCACTTTGATTGTGGGTCTCCTCTGACGGTGGCTCGTGTTGTGTGTTGTTAGTGTTTAGCCTTAGTCGTTTACCTTGCGGCCACAACGTGTTGCAGTTTTTTTTTTTTTTTT
>NW_022995599.1:0-659 GCF_004354385.1 Drosophila innubila
GCGGATACTAACCTTACCGCAACCAAGACAGGTAACAATGTTGCGTTTGCTTTAAGCAAAGACTTGAATTTAACCAGCGTTACTACAGGTAACACAGTGATTAACACTGCTGGAGTAACCGCAGATAAAGTGACTGTTGGCAACGTTGTTATAGATAAAGCAACGAACAAGATCAGTGGTGTAGAAGCAGGAACTGATGCGAAAGATGTTGTAAACAAAGGTCAATTAGATGCTTTGGCAGGGCAACAAACAGCAACAGATAATTCAGCAGTGAAATACGACAACACCACAACTAAGGATAAAGTGACTTTAGGCGGTGGCGCTACAGGCACAACGCTAACAAATGTTAAAGCGGGTGATGTTTCTGCAAACTCAACAGATGCAATCAATGGTAGTCAGCTTTATACGACAAACCAGAATGTAACTCAGAATAGCAAAGACATCGCAACCAATACGTCGAATATCGCAACGAATACATCTGATATCAGCACGTTAAAAGGCGGTTTTAACTTACAAACCAACGGTAAGAACAGTGGTGCGATTAAAGCGGGTGACACGGTTGATATTGGTGTAGCTACGCCAGCGGATACTAACCTTACCGCAACCAAGACAGGTAACAATGTTGCGTTTGCTTTAAGCAAAGACTTGAATTTAACCAG
>NW_022995600.1:0-656 GCF_004354385.1 Drosophila innubila
TTTGCAACACTTCCCAAACACATTTGTTTTTCTCGTCCTTTATTTAACATTGGTACTCATGTGCAGCTCTTATAAGATCGTCTAAACGAAGCAATGTACATTGAGGTCTGGAAATTGACGTCGCTTGTACAACTTTCTCCGCGATGATTTATACATCCTCCGCCGAAGCTCAAGAATAATCACACGCCCTGCTAAGCTCCATGCTTAACAATTTACCCTGACTCGTGAACCGTGAAATCTCCTAGAGGAGAAGCGTAAGCTTCGGACAATATTCGTGCGAACACGACACCCAGATAACAGATCGAGATAGCAGCACGCAGTAAACCGACTAAAGTACGAGCAAAACCAGCAACGAACGCAAAAATGTTGAATGTCAACTTCTGTATATTCGACTTGCTCCCATAAAATACGCTCTTGGCAAGTGGTGCCACAATTAGCAAGATCAAGGAGAAAAGTAATTTCAGCAACAAAAACTTTCTATCCGCTTCACTTTAGCTTGATCCACCTGAGAACCCATATGCCCAGAGTCGGAGAATGTTGTCGATCTTCAATTACGGAGTACCGGAACCTGAATCCAGACCATGAGTGACAGGCAGATGTTTTGTGGACATTGAAGCCTTCTATCCACAACCGCAAGAGCTAAAAATTCCTTGCAA
>NW_022995601.1:0-650 GCF_004354385.1 Drosophila innubila
CAGACTGAAAAGGATGCCTTCCAAGACCGTATAGATGGCTTAACAGATATCACGATTCCAGCTGTAAACGATACTGACGGTAACGGTATTGCAGATGATGTGGATGCCTTAATTGCAGCAGCAGGCGATTTGGTTGCAGCAGCAGAGCAAGCGTATCAAGATGCCCAAACAGCTTTAACCACAGCACAGTCAGATAATATCATCACGCAAAGTGAATTTGATGCATTAACCCAAGCCTTGGCAGATGCCCAAGCAGCGAAAGTAGATGCCCAAGCAGCAGTAGATGCATTACCAGCTGTGGTACAAACTGAAAAAGATGCTTTGCAAGATCGTATTGATGATTTGACAGATATCAGTGTTCCACCTGTCACCCCAATTGATCTGAATGTTGTAGAGGATTTAGTTGCAGCGGCAGAACAAGCCTATCAAGATGCCCAAACAGCACTCGATACAGTGTTATCTGATGGTGCGGTGAGTCAAGCGGAAGTAGATACATTGACTCAAGCCTTGGCAGCAGCACAAGCAGCGAAAGCAGATGCCCAAACAGCAGTAGATGGCTTACCAGCAGAATTCCAGACTGAAAAGGATGCCTTCCAAGACCGTATAGATGGCTTAACAGATATCACGATTCCAGCTGTAAACGATACTGA
>NW_022995602.1:0-611 GCF_004354385.1 Drosophila innubila
TAAGAGACAGAAATCATACTGCGCAAATTTGTTGTTTTCCTGGTTGTTTTTTGTTGCTGAGATAATTTAATTCAAATGTTTACTTTATTAATGGCTGATAAGTTGATTTTCAGTCCCAGCTGAATTCTTTAAAATACTTTACTTTTTACACTTCATGTGAAGCACTTGACAAGTTTAAATGATTGTCAGTTCCGCGGGGGCTAAGTATCTGGTGGCGAGAAAGTATTCAGAATTCTAAGTACATTGAAACAGGAACCCACTCATATAAGTGTTATATGACTTAATCCCAAATGTGTTGTAAAGCCCATTCTTGAATGGAAAGTAAAAGTTGCTTCCTCACTATCAGCGATCAGGCAGATCGTTGATCCATAACGAAACACCAAAATGAAAAAACAAATTTCCCATTGAGAGCTTCAAGTGATAAGCAGCCGCGTGTAAGCGTCATCGAGTCAAAGGTTTATTGACGCAACTTGTGTCTCCAGCTGAAGCTACAGCCACAACTCAAACTGCAGCTTAAGCACCAGCTAGATCTTCGTTGTAGCTTCTTCATGACACTTGTTGCCAGGCCAGGCCAGGTCGGGTTGGTTCGGTACGATTCGGTTCGGGTTCAT
>NW_022995603.1:0-644 GCF_004354385.1 Drosophila innubila
TGACAGCTGTATGCCTTTGCATTTATAGTTTTGAGTAGTAATTCCGAGATTTATTTATGCATGAAATGCAAACAAAATCTGAATAATTACCAACAATGGCCAAGCTGGTCATAACTGACAGCCAAACAATGCCATAAAAACATGCAGATATACTCAGAGCTGCAGAGAAAGAGATAAAGAGAGAGAGAGAGAGAGTAGGGGAAACCAGACAGCGATAGTAAAATAATACAATTTGCAACTTCTGGCCTGTCAGTTCTTATGCAGTCCAGACTAATATTTTGCGATTCTGGCAGATAACTGACAATTGTTCTCTTCAACTCACATGCATATGCCAAAAATGGGGAGTCAACTAACATGTTGGGGCGGGAAGAGTGACTACAAGATGTACTTATATTCTAAGCAAATCAGTCCGAAAGTGAAACAAAAATAGTTCAGTTGAATATCAAATCAAATTTCTTATGCTCCACAGGTCAAACTAGAGGTGAGTAGGAGTTTATTTATGACAACGTTCATGAGAAGCCTTAAAATCGTATATTATGGGTATTATAACCAAGGCTGCAACCAAGGTCGGCTTATGTTCGGGTACGGTATGGGTTATGGTTCGGTTCGGGCTGCTCAAAACCCGGCTGCTAACCAGATCTGCG
>NW_022995604.1:0-643 GCF_004354385.1 Drosophila innubila
AATCAAGGGCTCAACTAAAAATAAAGATAAAAATAGAGATAGAGATACAAATAGAAATAGAAATGGAGTTGGAGTTAAAGATAAAGATTAGACTGGCAAATAGAAGCACCCTCAATTCATCTCGATAAGAACTTGCAGCTTATCCAGAGTGAAAAATGAAAAGTGACATCCGAAAAAAAGAAATAAAAGTGGTACAGGCAGATTTGATATCTTCCAGTCATTGCACTCTTCTTCACTGTTCTCCTCCTCTCTTCTCCCTTCTCCCTTCTCGCTTCTTCGTCTTTGTCGCCGTCTCTGTCTCGAGTCATTTGTGATGATCAAATTCAGAGAAATGCACAATCGACGCGTCTTTTAATGACTTTGTCCTTTATCCTCTCAAGTCTCCTGTCTTGAGATTTCTGAGCTGAGACTCGAGTCTTGAGATTTGGACTGGAACAATGAAAACTGAGGATCAACTTTGCTGATGTATTTTTTGTTTAGATGATGTGGGAATTGCGCATTGAAGCGTTTAAATTTCACTTAATGCGACGAGACAATTTTTCATTTACAGTCAAAGAAAGAGAGTGAGAAAGAAAGAGACAGAGAGATATATGTATAGAGAGGGGGAGTTATAGAGAGAAATAAAAATAAAGAACCAAATGTT
>NW_022995605.1:0-642 GCF_004354385.1 Drosophila innubila
TTCCTTCTTTAATTGATCGGCGACAGATGAGTTGTCGTATGGATGTTGGTGGATAATCTCTGGGAGCGTGGGTATCATAACAGCAAAAGGATTGTATTCTCTTTTCATCTGGAAGTCAAGGGATCTCATGCTCCCAGATATAGTCGTATAAGAAATTAGTTGTGCCACAGAGAAACCCATGAAGAGGCCAGTCAGAAGCGTGAGGATCGTGAGATTTCTGGAATTTCCTGCTGAATTATTTCCATCTGTTTTTGAAAAACATTGTATTTTAATTTGATACATGCGGTTTTTACCTTGAACCGTCATTTTTCTTGCTTTTTATATTTTACTTTCAGAAGTCACCAACCCCAAAAGTTGTTCAACATCCGAGCTCACAGTTTGCTAATTTTCTTAACTGTTATTGTGTTTCCGTTTTAAGTTTTAGAATACAACGCCCTGTATAGTATAAAAGTCAGGAAAGTTTTATTCAAGTTTGTGTAATTTAATTTATTAAGTTGTGCACTAATTGCTAACATGTCTTTAATTAACCTCTGTATCGATATGAGCCCGCCTACGTTAGCAAATTTACTAAACTTTGAAACAGAACAGAATTTTCCAGTAATGCCAGTTGTGAAAACAGAATAACTTTATTTGTTTTACGAC
>NW_022995606.1:0-641 GCF_004354385.1 Drosophila innubila
TCAGCAGGCTAGTTTTAACTTATCCTTTCTTTTTTTTTCAGTTATTTCGATTTTTTTGTTTTGCATTTGTCAAATATGCAAAAGCCAAAACACGACTAGTAAAATGGCCAACACGAAAACAGCTAAAATTTATAGCCAGCGACTAAAACAAATAATTTGAAAATTCGTCACACGCCACAAGTTAAATGGCCCATGGAAATATTTAAAGCAAATAACACCGAAAACTGAACACACTTGATGTGGAAAGAGGTAAAACTTTAATAAAAAAAATTAGCATTTTAGTTTTGAGAATTGTAAATGTATTGAATAAAGGTCACTTACTAACCCTGACCTGAAACTGGCTAAAAAAATTCAAGCAGAAGTCACGCATCTTTTAATAAAATCTTTAAAGATAAATCCCATGTCTTCTTCGTTATTGATCTTACACTTATATTGCTTAACACAGAAACCCTTCAAACAATTAGAAGTATAATACTGAGAAACTTTTTAATACTTCAGTTAAACTTTAACGGATATATGAATTTTACATTAATTTCTATACATTTAATATCAAAATATCTTGTTGTCAGTTTTCTAAGCCTCAACAGACGTTTTGATAAAATCTTCAGTTAAATTGTCTAATAGTAAAAATTAAATTTTAG
>NW_022995607.1:0-639 GCF_004354385.1 Drosophila innubila
GCTTCAACTTTTATTAAAAAGAATTGATAAAAATATAAATAATTTTTTAAAATTTTGGTACGTCTTCAGTTAAATATATATTGAATATTAATTTTTAATTTAAAAATAATCTTACTGGGATACTTATTCTTTTACCATTATTATTATTATTTGTTATTGGTAGTAAAAAAAAACTTAAAAATATGTAACAATTAGATTCTTAATAGTTCACAAATTTATTTGTATTTATTTAGAGACGAGATCCTAGCGCAAATCTGCAAGCAATTGTATCTGAATCCCAGTCGTGGTTCCTATGCCCGTGGTTGGCTGCTGCTCTCGATTTGCCTCAGTTGCTTTCCACCCAGTTCCAATTTCGAGCCCTACTTGCGCAGTTACATGAAGATGGGGACTGCCAAGTTGCAGGCAGCTCCATCATTGCAGCGTCTGGAACGCACCTTGGCCAATGGAGCACGTTCCCAGCCTCCATCTTTGTTGGAACTGCAGGCGATACGCAGCAAGCAACCATTGAAGTTGGCCATTTATTTGATGGATGGCGAGGCAAGAAAGCTGCAGGTGGATGCCGCCAGCACAGCGAGGGAGGCAGTGCAGCAGCTATGCGATGGACTCGGATTGAGCGATAGTTTTGGCTTTGGTTTGGTC
>NW_022995608.1:0-634 GCF_004354385.1 Drosophila innubila
TAAAACTTATTTTATGTTTTAATATTCATTGTGACAATAAATGAGTGCTTTTATTAACTACTTTAAATGTTTTCTTTCTTAAAGTAAAAATATACAATGAAAATCATTTCTAAAGTCTGATATCTTATTCTTTATACTTATACGATTTTAAAGTAAGCATATCCCTTCTAAATATTAATTAATAGAGCTTACTAAATTTTGTGCGGAAAGCTTGAGAAACACTTTAATTGGGAGTCGACCTAAAAAATTTTTGAATTAAATGCCAAATCACCAAACAAACTCATTGCGATATTCAACTTGTCTTGATCATCCACTGCATTGTTAAATTTGTCAATGGAATCGTTGTGCAAATTCTTTGTAGTCTCGCTAAGATTGCTAATAGCGGTTTTCGTATTTTCAAAGAATGATTTTTGCAGGTCGCTTACGGTCTTAAAATAATCGGCCATCAAGATGTCAAACTGCCCATTAGTCCAAGAATTGAAACGGATTCGCTTTTCCAGATTTTTGGGATCCGAATAAACTTTAAACATATGCCAGAGATCGTCGAGCAAATCGGAATAAGCCGTGTCATATTTAAAACGGTCGTCACCGTTTTTCGTACCATTTGCCCTAATGAAACGATACTGCAGGAAAT
>NW_022995609.1:0-632 GCF_004354385.1 Drosophila innubila
AACAGATTTTATGAGCCTGCACAAAAAAGCTAAAAGACAACAGGAGAACAACAACAAAAGTAAGTTTATTTTTTCTGGGCATGGGGGGACCTTTCGTGTCCATATCGATTTACAATTTTTTCACTTTTCAATTTATTAAAATGACCATCAAAAAGCGTTTGGCACAAAGTTTACGCTTAACCTAAAACACTTTTTGGACAGACGTCGACGTCGAGTGGGTTACTAAAAACTTTCTCCGAAAAGGCCATCAAAGTTTTTCCAAGCGTGTATTGGCTTTGTGTCGAACTGTCTCATCTCCCTCTCTTTCTTACTCTTTATTTGTGTATGTGCTTATGATTGCCTTGGACATGCTGAAACTTAAAGTTTTAACTTGTTTTTTACACAGCTTAATTCTGATTGAACAAATTTTGTGAAAATGTGCTAGAAAACAGATCAGCTCTAGACGTTCTTACTCATTTCTTATGCGCGACTAATGCGGCCGCGTACCACACGACGTATGTGTTATGTGAAGAACTTTTTAAAGTGCAAAATTCAGCGAACAATAAATACAAAAGGCGCCACCCAAAAAAACAGCACAACCTAAATACCGGAAATGCCCTTTATAATGCGCTTCCGGCTCATACGAGTCGGTC
>NW_022995610.1:0-622 GCF_004354385.1 Drosophila innubila
CTTTCTGATTGGCTTGGCGTTTTTATTAATTTCATTTGCAGCTGGCGTCGAGTGTTGGATTTTTCTTTTATTTTCTTCGCATTTTCCATGTACAAAGGGCACAAAAGCTGCGACAAAAGAATTTAATTAAACTGAAACTGCATTGTCTGGCCTGCAGGCTGCTTCTTTAGCTGATTTCTGGTGTAGACCATGTCAGCGAAGGGATTAAGGATTAAGACATTGCCTCCGCTCACTTGACTGTCCTGCAAAGTCTTTTATCAGCTGCCCAATCTTTTCCTCTTTCTCCTACTCTCTCTCTCTTTCTCTTTCTCTATCCATCCCTTTCTCACCTGACTGTAATTGACGCTTCTTGTCAGCCAGCTTTTTACACCTTTTTTTGCCTGGCATAATTTCAGTTGATTACACGACGTTGTGCAAACATAATTTGAAGTCAGGTTATAATTTAAGACAATTAAGATTTGCATAAGAGCTGAGTTTTAATGTGTATGCATGTAACTGCCTCAACAATTTCAGGTGTGTTCCACAAATCTCTAACATCCCAAAATGCTAAGAAAAATATATTTGCCGTGTTCCTAAGTTTAAAATTTACTCAAACATATGTAATTGTTTTGATACTATCTTT
>NW_022995611.1:0-622 GCF_004354385.1 Drosophila innubila
CAAACAGCCTGTCCATAAGCAGTCTCTCAAAGATTTTTGAGAATCCTGAAAGGAGACTTATCGGACGATATGAGTCGACAAGCTCTGTTCTTTTTTTTCCTGGCTTTAATATCATCTTAATAGACGCACATTTCCATTGTTTAGGAAAGTGACTGAGGCGTAGCATAGAGTTGTAGATAAGGACTAGGTATAAAATGGCTTTTAATGGCAGGGCTTTGATGACATGATTATCTATTGCATCAAAGCCAGGCGATTTTTTAATTTTTAGTTTTTTAATTATTTGAGCTACTTCTGTATGCCTTACAGGACGGAATGGTGGGTCTGACGATCGCCATAATTGCTGTGAGTCATGGAGATTTAATTGTTGCTGTAATTGTTGATGTTGCTCTGAGAGTTGTTGTTGAATTAACATTGTTTCGCTGGATATTTGAGTACGGTCATCCGAGGAGTTGGAGAATATTGGTCTAAATCGTTCTTCCAGATAAGTTGCAAACATTTCAGCCTTCTCAGTCGAGCTCTTGGTCCACCTTGCATTGCTGTTGTTGGCGTCGCTTTCAGGGTCAGCGTTGATGGTGCCTTTGAGTGGCCAGTTTGGCTCAGGTTGCCTTTTTATTGAATTTGT
>NW_022995612.1:0-619 GCF_004354385.1 Drosophila innubila
CTTTCTGTGTGTTGCTTGAGGGCCTCGGAGGTGTTTTCAAATTTCGATTTCACCTGACAGCTGGGAGTCGGCCCGTGCCATTATCTCTTATCAGCGACTACAAATCCGGCCCAAGTTCATGTTTATAGTGGTTTCAGTTTGATAAAGAGTGCGTGCCTCAGCTGTGTGTTTATGTTAGCTTTCTTAATATCAATCACAAAATGATAGTATTTAATAGTTGTTGCCTTTCATTGCCAAGAAGGGGAATTTCCGGGCAAAGTTTCCCAAGTTTTACAAAAAAAATCTCAGATAAACTTAGCGCTTCATAGAGAACAATAAAAATCATGGTATACGATTGCTTAAATTGCATGGCGAATTTGCCTGATTGTGGCGTGATTTAAGTTACATTATATTACTATTATTTAGATTTTTTATAAGAAAGGAGTGTAGTCAGAAATAAATACGAAGAAGCTCTAAAATATGTAAAATCGTAATCGACAAAAAAAAATCCTTTGGGTTACTTGTAATACTTGTCATTTTATTCTCATTCATCATTTCATTCTTTTTATCAGTTTCAAGTTCATTTCATTGTTTATTTCATTTTTATTTAATTTATATTATAATATTTATAATATTTTTT
>NW_022995613.1:0-617 GCF_004354385.1 Drosophila innubila
GTACATTAAGGTGCGTCATCTTTGGTAGCGACTTTTACTCCCCTAGAAATTGCGACATTTGATAAATGCGCCTTTGGTGGGCAAATCTTATCAGCACATTTTGGTTTGACGTTTCGCAAACTTTTAAGGAATTTATTATCAATGGCATTTTGTGTTATACTCTGTTATCATGCAAGTGAATAAAAGGGTATGATAAAGTTTAGCAAGAGTATAAAGAAATGCGAAGAGTACCATTTTACATTTGCAAACTTTTTACTTCATAGTTTTTATACTGCAAAATTAAAATTTGTATTGTTTCTGATTTTGGTTAAACTCATTGTTATTTGAAATTATATACCATTCTATAAACAGAGTAGGTTTAACTATCTGCGAGGTATCTTTTAGTCGAGTCATTATCTATACATTTTTTTTAGTTGTTTCATTTTGCTTAGATTATGAAATCGATGGAAAGTTTTGCATTTTTTGTTTAGTATATGGGTCAAATATTCGAATGCCGGAAGATTGGGTCAATTATTGTATTTAATTTGTTCCTGACAGATCCTTATTCACCTTCTATCTAAACTATATATTTCCTAATTCATTGAACTTGGCACGAGACCTCCTTTGTTTATAGAACC
>NW_022995614.1:0-617 GCF_004354385.1 Drosophila innubila
TTTACATTTAATGTAAAAATAAAAGGCAGCTGTTTGAATCCATCCAATGATGACTCTTCCTGAACTGCAGGACTGCACGCTTCACATGTGTGGTATGGGCATTATTGAGGCCAGATCCTGCCAGTGTCATGCCTGACCTCCGTGCGCTAGCCAATGATGAAGCAATTAATTTGCAATTAAATCGATGATGCAATTGCAAATAAGCGCAGGGAAAAAGAAGTGACGGAAAATTGTGAAAAAAAATGCATGGAGCTGGGGCCACAGCGGATAGAGCTGGGTATATTTGACAGTTGAATCCGCTAGATAATCCAAACATAAATTCCAAATAGCTAACAATATCTTACAAATAATCTAGATAATTTTCAAAACTATTACTTCATTTATATGGAACATTTTTAGAAATATTTAATTTTCATAACCAAAATTGTTCCCGGTTTATAGAAATCATAATAAAAGAATTTCCCTGAAATATAATAGAATTTCAAAAATGCGGCAGAAGTATTAGTCAAGTTTCATATTAAGTCAAATTCGTGAAATATTGTTTTTATACAGACTTTTGACAGCATTCGATGAAATAACTTTGAGACCCAGCCATTCTAAATAAAAATTCCAAAATC
>NW_022995615.1:0-10979 GCF_004354385.1 Drosophila innubila
GACTACGGCTACAAAGAGCCATCAGTTTCTTATCCTTATCAGTGCAGCTTACCAAAGTGTTCTCTTGATAGGTTTCTGCCCAGCGTGTCTAGAGAAAATTTTATTCTCATTTTTTTTCTTTGCTCAACTTATGTGAAGTATAAATCAAAGCATGTCAAACAACATAATATACATAAAAATCGCGTACCAAACATATCGGTTATACCACTCATACCTGCTGACATCTCATACTTGACAACCTGTTGATAGGCATTGACAGATTGAAACGATATCAATTGTCGTCAATACTCGTATGAAAAGACAATTGATACGACGACTATCTTAATAAAATGTTTTATATTAAGAAATCAACTTGAGGACTTCATCAGATTGCGTTGGGATTTTTCATAAAACACTGGGCAAGAACTTTTTTTCCCAGATACCAAAAAAAGATATGCAATTTAAATATTTTTCTACTATGGAACTTTTTTCATACAACTTTATTCTTTAAACTTTAAAATGTTGCTTTAAGAATGCAACCGAATTATTTTTTCTGAAAGCCTTTAATTATATTTGTAGTTTATTGATATACAGGTTTAAATTATACTATCAAGTTTGAAAGTAACTTTTAAATTAAGAAATTATGCAAATCATTTCTTGTCGGTGTTTTACGATTTGTATTACTTTAAGCCAGGAATAACAAATAAGAGTTATTTAATTATTAAAATTTATTTTATTTATAAATATTTAATCTTTTTCAATATTTTAAAGAATTGAAAACAATATTTTTTTATAATAAAAATGGAAAATGGAAATGATAAAATTAAAATCAAAATGACAAATGAGAAAAATTTAATAATTACTTATATTTTTTTATTTTAAAAGAAACATGCAGGTTAAATATATTTTTTATGATAAAATCATCAAATAATTCTTATTTTTAAAATTGCTTTTTTAAAAGTAATAATCGTAACGGTCCCTAACTTAGATCTTGAAAAATCGAAAATACATTAATACTGTTTTTCCCTTTCTTTTTTTTCTAGTGGAATATATTAGTTTGAAAGAAAAAATTGTCGGAAGGCTATAGTCGAGATCCCGATCATAGAATACCGTTACTTATTTCAATTATTATATTTGTTTCAATTATACTTATTTCAATTATACTTATTTGTCTGTGTGCCAAATTTGGTTGCTCTATCTATTATGGTCTCTGAGATCAAGCGTCACACGGACGGGCAGACGGACGGACGGACGGACGAACAGACGGACATGACTATATCGACTACTGCTGATGCTGATCAATAATAAAATTCTTCAAATGGTCGGTGATGCCTCCTTCCCTGTTACACACATTCCAATGAAAACAATATACCCTTTTACTTAATTTTTAAGTAACGGGTATAAACACTAATTAGGAAATTCAAAGACATCTTATAATTTTATATTACTAAAAATTAATTTTGCGACCAAATACTATTGTTTTTTTTTTTCCTTTTAATAATAGTAATTCTAATTTTTTAAGCAATAAATTAATTAGTACTAGATAACACTCGAAATCGAAATTGTTATCATAAAACATGTAGAATTTTTATTATAACTTTTCTTAATTTGCGTACTTAATTTATTTTCTCCATAACATATTTTCCTAATAACATTGTTCTAAATTTGTATTTATAATTTACATGCTTTCTAGTTTGTGAGAATGATTTGTAAAATTTCTATAAGAAATTCAATTAAAGATTGTGAAAAGAAGTTGTAAATTTGATAACACAGTCTTCGTCTCAAATGTTATTTCTAATGGGATAAGACTGAAGATAATCGGCTTGAGTGTGAGTCAACGCAAATTTTTTGTTCGATAATAGAATCGTTTGAAATGCCAGTTTAATTCTTAATTTTGACATAATAATCAAATTGTAAAAGTTTAGCATTGTATTAACTTTCGCTGCCAGCAAGGCTTTCATCCTACCTAAACACACTTTGAGTATTAACTATTTAACAGGGTTGTAAAGTTATCTTGGCAACATAATCAACCTTTTGTTAATTCAATTTAACGGCTTAACAGTTTCATTGCCACACATGAGCTTTTAGTTGGCCTCTTTATCGCCTGGGATTCCCAAGCAGGAAGGAGCACAAAATATTTGCATGCCCATTACATTAAATAATTGATAAAAGTCACTTGGCAACAAACAAAACCCAACAGACTTTAGTCTAAATCATTTAAAGTCAGGCACTTAGTTGGTTGCCATAGTTTGGGGCCTATGTAAATTGTGTGAGCTTCAAATATTTATCATACGCCATGTTAACTGCAGAAGCTCTATGGCAAAGTGTTTCCACTTGCCCATTGCCCTCATTGTGTTCAAAGCTGTAAGCACCCAACAATCTACGTGAATACATAAACCCAGTAAGAATACGAATGTGAGTATGTCTATGGGTTCTCACACTGTCGATTGTCTAAGTAAAACTGCCACATCTGTCACACGTTTATGGCCACTCACACTCACACATAATATCTCGGACAGACAATGTTTGCGAGTATCAATGCTATTTAATCACGGCCTTACGTTTTCCCTCGTCCTTACGCACAAATACTACAGTGGATAATCGTGATTGTATTGTCGATAGGCAAATCTTATCCGTTTGCAGCTTAGTGTCAAATCAAGATAATAACATTACAGCTTCCACTTTGATTCCCTGCATACCATTGCCCACAATCTGTCGCACAATCTGACAATCAATCGATACGGATGTTGTAAAATAACTGGCTATCCTCCTTTTTTTATTAGCCAAAATTTCGGAACTCACACTATAATAAGTTAATTAAAAATCAAATGTGTTCATAAATACGTATTAAAATTATCTTCTAATTAAGCAAAAGTTTTTTAAACTCTTTAATGCAACTTTCAGCATATATCTATTATATTTATAATAATAAGAGCTATAGTTGCAAGTTTATATATATTTGGCTTATTGCAGGACTTGGTTTAAGCCAGTCACTCTTCACTAAAGAATTTCTGATTATTTTCTGTTGTGGGCTCGGTCTGCCCCTCCTCCCGCGTCCTTTGGCTCCGTCCGTAAGTAATGTGAGCATAGGTATGATATTCGTTGTGATAAAAGGAGGATGTAGGGAATTCCTGGCAACTCGGAGACTTGGTAACTTTGGTTTCGGGATGCCAGATGAAACGGTTAATGCAAGAGAAGGAAAGCAAAAGCAACACCGGCAACAGCAGCAGCTCAGGATGTTGGTAACATTTGTTGCTGTCAGCACATTTTGCTGTCGCTGCTGTTGCCTTTATTTATTGGAGACAGTTTTCGGCCTTGTTCTTGTCATCCTTGTCGCTCTCATTATTGTGGTTGTTGTTGCGCTCCAACAACTTTGAAGACGGTCGTTATGGAAGTCGTCGATTTGGAATTCCTCGACGCTGTCCCTCCGAAGCCAGCTTCTGGTTGTAAGAGCTTAGATGGATACCGTTACTGTTGACAGTTGAATGCGTACACAACCCTCAACTCCCCCTTTTCTCACTTCACCTCATCCCATACCGCAATCTGACTGCTTTTATATTTTCACGCCTGTTTTGTGTGCTGTCAGAGCTAAACTGTTTATTATTTAATAATATCGCACTTTATGACTGAGTGTCGACTTGTCTGCATACCATACATATGTGAGCTCTTATTTATTTAAAACCGTACTTTGCACCATTTTAAAATAGATGGGCATACAAAATTCCACATACACCACACAACACGAACAGCTTACGGCTGCTTTTGGCGCTTGCAAATGCCAGTTACAAATTTTAATAGTTGCCCACAGACAATGGATTACGAAGTGCAATTGTTGCTCGAGTTGCCATTGCCGTTCCAGCTGTGGCTGTGGCTGTGGCTGTGGCTGATACCATGCCTTGCCACACATGGTGTGTAGTTGCCCCAAGGGCACCAGCCGGAAGCAGGCCGTTAAACAGCAACCGCCTGAAAAGTATGCTACGCATTGTCATTGCTTCAACTCGTGTTCTTCGGAAGTTGAATATGTAATAATGGTGGGAGGTGTCAAATGGAGTGTTGATTGTGTGAACGCCATTTACACTCTTTATCAGCTACATTAAGTGTTTACTCAAAGATTGTGTCAAACGATTTCTTGACGCATTACAGTAGAGACAGAACTTTTCATCTTACAGATAATAACTTTTAAATAAAAATCAATAAAATAAAGTTTCGTTGAATATCTTTTCATCCTATTAAAAAATATTCTTATTCTACAATTCAATGCCGAATTTGGCGCTTTTTGCTGAAGCCCAAAATAAGAATATTTTAAGATTTTTTTAATGTAGCAATTGGTTCCAAAGATGTTCAACTTAACTTTATTTTATTGATTTTTATTTAAAATTTATTGAATAACTCTTATTTGCGACTTTAAAAATAAAATCAAATATAACTCCTATTTTAAATTTTTATTGAAAATATCAAGAATAAGTGTTATCTGTCAACTTTAAATAAAAATTGCTTTTTAATTATTATTTTGCACTTTTTAATTAAAAATCAAAATAAGTGTTATTTCGTAACATTTAAACAAAAGTTTGAAAATAATTGCTAAGCTCCAATTTTAATTTTTAGAACTTATAACAGTTACGGTCCTTGATTAAAATTAACCAATATTTCATAAATTGTTGTTTGATTTTCGGTAGCGTTCGATTTCTATGCACCCTAGATAATTACTCAAATGTTTAGAAAGTAAAATATTAATAATTATATTTAATACTAAACAAAAATAGCTCTGATTTGCTTTAATTTAAGTTGACAGCTCTTCTTCCTATAGAATTTAAAAAGTTTCGATTAAGCTCTCACTTATGTCTTAAATGAGAACTACTGCAATTAATTAAGTCAGTATTAGAGCAGCATACATGAAAAATTAAATAAAGTTATCAGGTGGAATGAAAACCAACCGAAAATCTTCCTAAATGTATGTAGATTTGAGAGATTTTCGGTTGGTTTCGTTTCTGTGGGACCCTATATAAATTTTATAAATGATTTTTACAAAACGCTTAACACCGCTTCAATACGATTTAACTGAAAATGCTTGTAACTTAAGTAAGATATTTGTTATTTTTTTCTTAAAATTTAAGATCATTAGTCTTAATAAGAGGACTGTTTTTGAAAAGGTCGAATACCCCAAGGGGGCAACAGAATAACGCTTTGCACATGGCGACCATATCACATCCATGTACAATGGTATCCTTGGGTCATGATGACATTGATTTGATTTCATTTCGAAGTAGCCATCAAATACAACAACGACATGCTCCTGTATGTTATCCAATGATTTATTTGCAGCATTCGGGCACCGCCACAGGGGATAAAGGAGCAGTGGGTGGGGGGAGGGGGGAGTGGGGTCTCATAACTGAAACATACTTATGCACAGATACATAAAATATATAGTATAATACATAGAAATGTTTATTGCGTTTGCGTTTGTGTCATCGTGGCAGCAAAAGTTTTTATTGATTTTTCTTTTCATTTCACGGGCATCGTCCACAACCATCTTGGCCACGTTAGAAGAAGTCAGCCATTGACATGGCGCACTCACGTGCCAAACATGGTTAAGAGCTGTTGCTGGTTTCGAAACTTACACAGTTGTCAGCCATATCAAAGGGGGGAAAACTATTTCCCAACTGCCGCTGTGGTTGTGGCATGTTCTGTTGCAACTTGAATTTCAGCGCAGTAAGCAAACATGTCAGTCTCAACTTTAAATGAGAATTCTTGACAAGGTGTTGAGACCTTCCCAAAATCTGATGTGTGTCCTGGGCAGCCGTTTTCACACACAGATCGTATGATAAATGATGGAAAACTCAGTGAGTCGCCATTGTTTGTCCATAAACTAAACTAGGGCCTTCGGTTCGGTTCGGTCAATCAATCAATCAAACAATCAGTCACAGTCGAACGGTCAACGGAACGCAAAATGCTGATGCTGCAATCAACTCAGCAAATATTTCGCTAAGCGACTTGACTAACAGTCAACCAGTTAACCAGTTGTTGTTATTGCTGATGCCCTAGCAGATTTGCCACTGTACTTGTTATCAGACAATTTATATTTATACATTCCTTGATGGCATGGGAATTGCAAATGGTCTCAGTATACCGTAAGCCAACTGTGTGGCGCCACCATGAGAATCCATTAAGGCAGTTACCGGGACTCGATTCAGATTGAGTGTGGCATCATTGTGATAAGAATGAGCACAACTAACTGCAATGTTGCTAGAGGCTAATACAAAGTGCAACAGCATCTTGAAGGGGATTCATTGGGATGCGAAAGATTTTTATCGAATGTCAAGGGTTAATACCAAACCAAACAGGACATTGAAATACAATGTTTAATCAAAAAATCAGTTGAGTAAATGATATCATACCTGGGAACCTTTTAATCGATTAGCAGAAAACTGATAAAAAGATAGATAAATATAAATATAGTAGTATCAACGTTCAATCAATAAATATCATCACCTAATCAATAGTAATTAGTTTTCCACTTGACAACTGTAAAGTCAGCAACATTTTATGAAAATAACCAAACTAAATAATTATTCCATATTTATGAACTTTCTTGTTAATTTCACATTCCACAGTCAAGTATGTTTTTGTTATTTACTAACGTATAAAATGCTCAACAATTTCTTAGTAACGATGACCAAACAAGCTTTGTTTTTCTCAGAATTCTAAATTTATGTATAATGTAACACGTGTGTATCTAACAAGTAAAGTATGAATTATCTAAAGACTGTTATTAAATGACTTTTAAAGAGCTCAGCTTGATTCATCTGTCAAATCATTAAGATTCTCAACTCGTTGGTTAAATTGATGCGATATAAATAAATGTTTGTGTTTGTGAGTGTGTATCTGTGTGTGTATATGAAGATATACGAGTCAAATTATGCTGTCAAATGGAACTGAGTTCTGTTGTAATCTAAAACAGGGCAAAAGTTAAAAGCATTTCAATTGAATTTCTAGATAATTAAAGTGAGCATCAACTGGCAGCTGCCTTCAGCTGACATCAAGTAAGACAGGCTTTAGTCGAACTGCATGTGTGTGTGTGTGTTTGTTATGCGGAAAATTATCATTTCCTTTTGCTTTTTGCGCCAAGTCAATGAATTTTCCGGTCGAAGGAGAACATGACACTCCCTCAACTCCCACATTGCGTACACAGCGAAAACAAGAAAATTAAAGGTTTTCACTTCTGGTTTCCGGTCTGATACTCAAACAATGCTGGTTCATTTTAGATAGAGAAAGAGATAGAGATTGAGATAAAGATACAGGTGCGCGTGTTGTTAGTGATTTACTTGTAGATATCTTTATATCGTCATATCTTCATAGCTTGTTCTTTTCACACCGAGCTATGTCCCTTGGTTTCTTTATTTTCGTTTGCTTTTGTTTGGTTGACTTCATTGCTGTCGTTGCCATTTTTTGTGATTTTCTTCGCTTGCTTTTATGGAATTTTTATGTTTTTAATTTTTTTTCTGCCGCTTTCTTCATCGGCATCCCATTGCGACGCTATGCCAATTTAATAGCAAGTCTCCTTTTATACTCTACCGAAGGGGCTAACTGTACACGAGTGCCTTTTTCGGATCGATATTTATTTTCGTATTTGAATTTATTAAAATGTTTTATGTACTCATAAAGAATATCTGTGTATTAATTGAAGTTGCACTATCATTACTGGGAAAATAGATAAAATTTTTAGTCGTCATATGGGGATAAATAAATAAAATGTACAGTGGAAAGTGTATTTGGTATTCTTTGTACTTTATGACTCTCGCGCTTTAATCAAATTGCTAGCAGTTTTTGGTCCAGAGTTTACGAGGCGTATGCGCAATTCGGCCCACACACATTAAATTTAGCATAGAAATGGCAAATGGTTGCAGTTGCACACATGAACAAAATCCAACTCTGTACTCTCTTATCTGCCATCTGAGTGGGAGTATGTTTGATTTTTCACTGTCGGTCTTCTGATTAACTTTGCAAAAGTCTGTGCAAAATTTACGTCTGAAAAATTCATATCTTTCGATCGTCCGAGTTAGTTTTTCGACGTAAGAGTTGCTGCAACTGCAACAGCAACCGTAACTGAATCAACTGGAGTCGTCTCCAGTTACGGTTTTGTGTTGATTGCACATACGCCATGTACCGTCTACGCCTCCTCATGCATCATACGATTATACACATACATGCATACGAGTATATTACGAAATCTCGTTAATTCTGATATATCCTGTGGCCGGCCGGCATGAGCGTGTTGGCGTTTTGCTAGCTTATTGGAGTTTACAATGCTGTGTGCGTGGGCAAATGATAAGGGGTTGTTGTGGGCGTGGTCGTGAACGTACAAGTGGGCGCATTTGTGGTTGTTGCATATGAATATTTAGCAATGGTGTTGTTGTTGTTGTTTTTCATGCTCGGCCTTGCCGTAGCCATAACATTTTGAATGCAACGCCCACGTGTGGCAATCTCTTCACATGCATATGCAGATGAAAAGCTTTAAGTGCCGAGCACTTTCCTTTAAGCTCTTAAGCACTAAGCCACAGGTGAAAATCTCATTTCAGTTAGTGAACATCAATGTTACAAGAAAGAAATATGAGTATTGTTTGCTTTCGTTCAAGAAGATTGATAGATCTATTATATATTTTTACAGCTTTCAGTTTTAGCTTAATTTGAAACTAGTAGAATTAGAACTGTAAAATGAAAATAAAACTAGTCGAATAGGCTGTAGTCGATACGAGAAGATACATTTAGGAGCTTGAATTTCTTTAAAAATTAAATTAAGTAAGTTGCTATACAATAATAATCAATGCTAATCGGGTTTTTAAGCAGCCCGAACCGGCTCATGAACCGAACCCTTGAAGTTACTTACTTTGCGAACCCGAACCTATGTCGAACCGCTTTCTAAAATACAAGGCTCGGTTCGAAAAAAAAAATAATTACATAAATATTATGATATTTTTTATAAGTCATATTTAAATCTTCAAATAAACTTAATTATCATCAAAATTTGATTTCTTTTAAAAAACAAATAAAATTAGTTCGAAATGTAGAAAAAATATATAACAATACTAATATTTTTTGTATGAAATTGAACCAAGGTTCGAACCCAAACCTTGAATTCAGGGGTATATAAACCAATTCGCGAACCAAACCGATGTCTTGCTCTGAACAAAACCTTTAATGAAATTTTGGAGGCTTGCAGCCTTGATAACAATAGATGACGTTATTTTCCAAAAGCAACGTAATATATTTAAACCAGTATGTGTGGTGGTTTTACGCGATTTGCGAGGGTGGGAGGGGCGTGGCGAAACTTTAAAACAAACTTGATCTGCGGGGTTAATTGAAGCATGTGCGCCAAATGTGTTTACTCTAGCTATAAAAGTCTCATGACTATATTAACTCGGCTGTTGATGCTGATCAAGAATATTAATGTAAATTTTATGAAGTCGGAGATGCCTCCTTCTCCCTTTTATATTTATTTCAACGAAGACAAAATACCCTTTTACTGATTTTTTAAGTAACTCATAAATAAAATAAAAATTTCCCAAAATTATTATACCCGTTACTTAAAAATAAGTAAAATGGTATATTGTGTTCGTTGGAATGTATGTAACAGGAGAAGGAGGCATCTCCGACCCTATAAAGTATATATATTCTTGATGAGCAACAGCCATGTGTGTCTGTCTGCCTGTCCGTTTGTGTGAGCGCCTATATCTCAGAGACTATAAGAGATAGAGATACCAAACTTTCACCCACAGACTTCTATATACCCAACCCACCACACCCACAGTTTTTAAGATAATATGTATTTTGTGGTAATTAACGTTATCTATTAGTATTGTCTATCATCCCACTGAATCGAATCAAGATCGGACAAGTAGAACGGCCGTTTTGGCGAATTAAAGTTTTCAGAGCAAAACAAGTATTTTCTTTGAAGCACTTTTACGTATATTGAAGTAAGTACCGGGTATCCTATGTTCGGGATCTCGACTATAGCCTTTCGACTAGTTTTTTATTAAAGTTTTGTGTAATTTGAGTATGATTTATGCAACTTAATGTAATTTCATATTTTTTGTTGCTAGTATAATTGAAATTAAATATGCAACAGTGTTTTGCGGGACTCCGCGAAACTCAAATTTTTCCATGCAATGCAATTTTTAGCACACAATATTAAATGTTATTGGTTTTTTATTCTAAAGTAATTTGAATGTTTTACAGTCCTTATGTAACCTATGTAAGTGTTTGGACACATACGGAGAAACTGTAAATAATATAAATTAAGATGTCGGAGATTTCCTTAAAACATATCAGCATAACCATTTTCATGAAGTTAATGATAAGAAATGTTTAGATTATGAAAGTTCAAATTTATTTATAAGTTTCCTGCTTGAAAGCTCAAATTATTTATGGGCATGGGAATGGCAGCTAATGGCTATAATCGAAATCGATCCAAATACGGTTCCAAACAATGCAAATGCTGCCTTTGTGGCATTCCTCAAACTATTGTCACACCATTTTCATGGAGCGTGGCAAACGGAGTGTGACTTTCGATAAGTTCTGCAATTCAAACGAGCGTAACACAATTGAAAATGTCCAGAGCATTTGAATAGGTTAAATGCCCAGAGAATCCAACAATGCCCTTGAATAAATGAAGTTTTAAATAGGAACAGCACATAAAAGGGAAGGCACAAAAAAAAAATAATATGAAAGCAAATAAAAGAGAAAAATGTTGTTGGCTGAATGACAAGCGATACTCGTACGCAGGAATAAAACGACACGAAAAACAATTTGACTGTGTATTTACAAGTATTTGTATTGACACAGGGGCAAAAAACAAGGGACAATGGGAGTAACTTCTCCTTCAGAAAGAACAAAATTTAACAAATGAAAATTGTATAAGCAAGACTACAAATTTCTAATATTTTGATGAGGCCTGGTTGCATGGCTGCAGTTATAGAGCAAATTTTAAATCGACTTTTTAACGC
>NW_022995616.1:0-593 GCF_004354385.1 Drosophila innubila
CACACACTCACTCTGGAGTATGCGAAATCAGACCTGAGAGGAGCTTGCTTTGGGCCACCATGCTGTCTCTGCGTGAGAAATAATCTGGAGGCTACGGACCACGTCACCGGTAGCTTCAAATGCCAAGCATATCAGAAGGCCATTAGAAAACAAAGATGTTTAAGGTCCTGCAGTTGAACCTTAACCACTGCTGGGCGGCCCAGAAACTTCTGGCCCAGATAGACCTGGCAATTTTGAGTAAACGGCACTGGAATGCTAGCTGTGGCTCGTGGACCACATTTCTAGCCTCAAAAGTTGTGACTTGGGGGTGTGGTCAACCTGCACTCATTATGGAAGGCATATAGCAGTTAAGGTCAACGGTGAGATATATCTGGGTTTATAGCTCCTCTTTTCCGCCTTGATGAGTTTAGCGAAGTTATTGATGACATATCCATCAATGCCTGGGCCACGGAATAACAGTCACCGGTTACAAACGCTCGCGGACGGGTCCTTGTTGCCTCGTTGGATGTGATAGTGCACAATAGCGTGGAGTGAAAATGGCTTTTTCTTATTTTCCAAAATGATGCTATGATAACCAGTAAAAAAATCAATTT
>NW_022995617.1:0-612 GCF_004354385.1 Drosophila innubila
GAAATTCGCACTGGAAGAGGGTCAAATTCAGGGTCAAATTTTACACACACACATAAACATACACATAAACATACACATAAACATACACACACATGCACACAATAAGCCGTAATTTTTCTTACTCTGCGATTTTGAATAACATTATATTTTTATATCGCAGTTTATGAACTTAGCCTTCTTAAGAAATTGTTTAACTAATTTTAGAGGTTCAAGTTTTATTTTTTGTAAGTTGGGTTTGCTAATTTTAATTTCCTAATCATATGTTTCGTAGTCTTGTAATATATAGTTGTACAAATTCTTAAAGAGAATTTTGTAGAGATTAAAAGAGTGTAGAATTGATTCTTTACCTGCAGGTGAAGTCAGTTTCGCTGAGACAGAGCTCAAAGCACTCGCGACGTGAGGCGACGGATACGCTGCGTTTCACTTCCGACTTGAGTCTATAATTTTGCACGCGATCAACGTACCAGGCACGTCCACAGGGCTTCACAGAGAGACAAGACTTCTGGGCATAGATGGTGAAAACTGGGAACTGCCTGTCTCTTATACACATCTATTGGGGCAGGACATGTCTTTTTTCACATACCATGAAAGGATAATAGAGTCATGTAAATA
>NW_022995618.1:0-612 GCF_004354385.1 Drosophila innubila
GGAATATAGAATGTATTTATATTATTATTGTTTTCAGTTTTTAATTATATATTTAAATTAATTTTTTAATTATTGTAATTTAGAAATCATGCCAAATTACTATATCATATAGTTAATATGACTTTGTAGCCAGACCAACAAAGGATTTCGAAATGCTTTAGGTACTAAGAAGTAATTATTTTTAAATTAAAGCAAGGTTCCTTAAATATATTAAATCTATTTCATTAATTCAGAAGGATTACTTAAATGTTTACACAGATTTTTCTAACTTCTAGCCAATGCCAAACAAATTTAAATATGGTTTTATATATTTAGAAAGTATTTAAATAATTGTCGGATAATTATGCGATCTACAAAAGCCAAATCTACTAATACCTTATATTGTAAATTAATTTTTAAATTTTATTCAAATTTTTCTTTTATTTGATAAAAAGCATAAATTGCGTTTTTTTCTTTTAGAACTTTAAAACAGTTTTATCGTAACATATATAATTATATAACTATGACACTAATAATTAATAGTATTAATTATTAATCTAGAACAATAATTGTATGACTGTAATATATCATTTAATTTGAGTCTTAGAGAAATTGTGCAATTTAAAAAACTAT
>NW_022995619.1:0-603 GCF_004354385.1 Drosophila innubila
TGATTGTGTGAATTTAAAAATATATAAAATTAGCTTTGATCTAAGCGTATAAATAGTGTTATTAAAAATAACTAAAACTTATCAATAAGGTGTTTGATGTATAAAAAGATCAAAACATTTTCAAGATTCCATAATTTGAGTAAAAATGTAGCGCATTTAACCACTGTGCCTCGTTCTGTCGCTGGCTTTAGTTGCTGACTTCGATATTTTGTCGCATTACATTGACAATTTAGATGTTTGTCTCGCGCATTCTCGCTGGATTCAATTTGGCGAAAATGCAGGCAGGAAAATTTGCACGTGTTTCCCGCTTTTCCACCTGCCACATAAACATAAATGCTCAGACAAAAATCATTTACAGTTCTCAGGGCTTTAGAGTCACCGTAAGACTTTGACTTTGACTCAGCCTCATTCATTAAATATCCAAAATTGCAATACTTTTTACTCTAAAAGTGTCACTTGCAGTAGTGTGAGGAGATGAGGTGGTATGAGGGTGTGGTTTTCCACCCCTAAGCCCTTAAAACTGTAATGTGACTGTCGCTGGCAACCCAACTGACATTTTCATTGTTGTGCTTTTCTTTCGCATTCTATTTCATATAATGATTC
>NW_022995620.1:0-595 GCF_004354385.1 Drosophila innubila
GGTCCCTTATACAATCGTGTTACGGCAATCACGTTTGTATTAGTATAAAGATTTATCATATGAGCGAACCAGAAACAAAGTCAGTGAGAATTATACAAAATTTCAATTAGCAGCAAATTTGGTTTAACTCGCTAAACTGTCTCTGGCATCGTGTGTGGATCGGTCCACGCTCGGGTCTAATGCAATAAACGTTGTCAGCAGCAGCACTTACAGCAGCGCTGATGAAAATTAAGGCACATAATTTCAGCCCCTCACTGCACGACAATCTCTGCAAACATCCCCATTTAAATTGAGTGCCGAGCTCTGTTTCCAGTTATCCCCCTCTTCCCATTTATAGTTGAGATTAACTTGTCGTCTATCTGCTATACCTGTGAACGATCGTGATCACGCAATAATAACAAAATACTAGTAGACTACAGTTGAGTGAACCCGACTGTTAGGAACCCAGTAATAATTGTGAAAAATTCAAATAATGACAAAATCAAATAATGTCAATAACACCAGACAACCAAATAAAAAACTTTTTTCCTGTAACCTTTACCAAAATTTCAATGCTTCAAATGCTTTTAATACCAGTTACTTAAACAATAAGCCG
>NW_022995621.1:0-603 GCF_004354385.1 Drosophila innubila
GACAAGAGATTGACCGCCTCCATGTGGCCAAAATCAATGTCATGGCCCAGCAGGAATATGAACAGCAGCTTACACACATATTTCTTCTTCTGATAACCGTCGAGTGTCTTATCTCCTTTAAACTTGCTACGTATATTGGCCAATTCTTTATTTATGCGCTTCACTTCCGCCTCTTTGCTTTTACCTGTCAATTAAAAAACAAATAAATACATCAAGTGAGAGTGAGAGCGCAAACAAAATGAGATTCAAAGAGAGTTTCAAGTGTCGAATGTACAAAATTAAGAGTGTATCAAAACTTCATTAGCGTGGTTGGAGAGAGTGTAGAGTTGATATACCAATTGGGAATAGATCAAGTGCGTGGAGAGTTTAGACTAAGTTAATCAACTCTTATGGTAGAGAGAGAAAGAGAGTTCCAAGTGAAGACTCTTATTGCAAGTGGATTAAAGCTTCATTTAAGTGGGTGGTAACAACAGTGTAGAGTTGATGTTTCAATAGACTTATTAGTGTATACTATATTATTTATTTATTGTCAAGATTTAAGCATCCTACACCACATCATAAATTAAAATTTAAAATATTTTTCAATATCAAAATAGATGTAAT
>NW_022995622.1:0-590 GCF_004354385.1 Drosophila innubila
CGTCCATCGGATCTGAAGAAGGAGCTCAATGATAAATTTCGTGAAAAGTTTCCAAGCATTCAACTTACCTTGAGCAAACTGAGAAGGTAATTCAATTAAACAATTGAAGTTTATTTGAGAAATATTAACTTTGTTTCCATTGACAGCATCAAAAGGGAAATGCGTAGGATTAACAAGTTGGATTCTCGCATTGATCTGGTGACAATTTCACAGGCCTATGTCTACTTTGAGAAGTTAATTCTGGCCAATTTGATCAACAAGAGCAATCGTAAGCTGTGTGCCGGCGCCTGTTTGATTCTCAGTGCCAAGATGAATGACGTCAAGGGAGATGCACTGAAGAGTTTGCTTGAGAAGACGGAGAATGTGTTTCGCTTGAATCGCAAGGAGCTCATCTCCTCGGAGTTTGCTGTCCTCGTCGCCTTGGAGTTTAGTCTGCATGTGCCAATGCATGAGGTGTTGCCGCATTATCAGCGACTACTCTACGAATCCTAGAATCTGTCTCTTATACACATCTTATTTTATTGAAACATACACATTTATTAATAATTTCCCATTATCACACAATTCATAGAACACATGCCTCATAAATG
>NW_022995623.1:0-588 GCF_004354385.1 Drosophila innubila
TCTTACTCTCCATGTCGAGTCCTTGACTTTGGCATTTTGGTAATTCCTAAAATGTTGCGCCAGTTGCGCCAAAAACAAAAAAAAATTAACATAATTGGTCGAGGAGGCGAAAAGAGAGCGAGTCTAGCATGCAAATGTGTTTTGGCCAGCAAATTGCTGGCCAAGAACCAACTGACTGACGTTCAACAACCAGTTAATTAGACACCCTCTTTCCCTCTCTCTCTCTCTCTTCCTCTCCTTTTCTCTTTCTGGCTATTTCGTGTGCGAAATTGTCTATGGGGGAAACAAGTACACGGACAAGTTGTGATTGATCCATGGCGCAATTTTGTGTTATCTCATCAATGTTTCATTATTTTTCGACAACTTGCCACGCCTCCCGCGTTTATTATGGCCAGCTGGGAGTTACGTGATCATTAAAAGTTAAATTAAAGTTAGTCAGTAAAGTAAGCAGCTGCTTCTGAGAATTGCCTGCCAGTGATTTGCCTAAAATATTGCGATTGAAATCTGAAATTCTATCACAAATTAACAGCAAAAGCTCATATGAATATGTTGAAAATGTTTTTTTGACACGTTTACTAAACAAATCAC
>NW_022995624.1:0-584 GCF_004354385.1 Drosophila innubila
TAAGGAAAATGCTAAAAAAAAAAAAAAAAACAACCGACAAGAATTTAAACAGCTTTTTTACTTGCCTCCTGGGAGTGTTTCTGTTAGTGTCCTCCTGCTCCTTCCCCGCGCATTCCCAGACATTGGCTGAGCCGAGCCGCCCAGGTGGCCAAGTGTGCTGCCAGGAAGCTTTAGGAAGCCGTTTAGTATTTCATATTCAGGGATTTGGGGATTTACTTGACGCATCAAAGTCAACGCTGCCTTTTGATGTAAATGCGTCAAGGTGTAGCAAGAACTTGTCCAACTGCCCGTTTTTCTTTTTTTTTTGATACTAAGGTTGACTTGAAGTATTTTTATCTTTTGCCTATTTAATAATTAACAGGACCCATGTCCATGAAGGAAGTGGACACACAAATGCTCAACGTGCAGAGCAAGAACAGCAGCTACTTTGTCGAATGGATACCGAACAATGTGAAGGTTGCCGTCTGTGACATTCCGCCACGCGGCCTTAAGATGTCCGCCACATTCATTGGCAACTCGACGGCCATACAGGAGATTTTCAAGCGCATCTCCGAACAGTTTACGGCCTGTCTCTTATACACATC
>NW_022995625.1:0-580 GCF_004354385.1 Drosophila innubila
CTGCGTTTAAATTTAATAAACGCTTAAAAATATTTTTAATAAAATACGTTCAGTTTGTTTATTATTTAGCATAATTGCTGTCTCTTATACACATCTTCTGGAGTGTAATGTGCGTCAGAGTCAGGCAGGTCGTTATGTCAACGACATTATCATCCAACATCATGATATGATCGTTACCTCCTCCGATTTGGGATTGGCACTCGCCTGTCAATACGATCTGAGCAACAAGTCGGTGACCAACGGAGTCAACTTGGATGTCCGTGGTGATCTCACGCCTGCTCTTTCCGAGGAGGTCATTGTGGATTCCCCAAATGTGATCATGCGCATTACTTCTCGCGATGGATCCGATATGATGCGATCTGCCGAGGTCGGCGATCCCCTGGCCCTGAAATTCCAAATCATGGATGAGCAGAGTCCCTACGAGATCTTTGTTCGCGAATTGGTTGCTTTGGATGGCGTTGACAATTCGGAGATCACGCTGATCGATTCCAATGGTTGTCCCACAGATCATTTTATTATGGGTCCGATTCACAAGAGCTCCCTGACCGGCAAGATTCTGCTGTCCAACTTTGATGCCTTC
>NW_022995626.1:0-580 GCF_004354385.1 Drosophila innubila
AACTTTTTGTAAGCTTTAACCCTAAGAATAATTGTAATTCGCAAAAATTTTAATTAAATTTAGGTACAAGGTATAAAAAAGCCTTCACTTGGTTTAGTTTTATTAAGATACAGACAAGTTCTATTGTGCATTATTAATGAAAAGTGATTTAAGATATATGTGTATATATATTTATAAGTAAGTATCTGGTGTATAAAATACTATAGTATACAAGTGCATAAGTATATATATAAATTCGTACTATACAGACCATTTTAATTCGGTTTGTGTTTGCTCGGGCATGAAATGGCAGTTCGAAAAGCGCATGTCAGCCAAACAGTAATAAAATAAAAAAAAAAATCTGAAAAAAAAATCAGAAAATTTAATTTCAAAATATTACAACATATTTGTACATGCATCTCGGATGTTATTTCTTTATGCAATAAATGGAAACTTCCGTTTGGCATTTCGTTTATTAAAAATAGATAAAACGATGCATAAAGAATGTGAGAAAAATGCAAATAAATGCAATTTATTTAAATGCTCGAGTGCAGATGAACAGCAATCGAAAGTGCAATTACTGAGGCTGTAGACCTGAATT
>NW_022995627.1:0-578 GCF_004354385.1 Drosophila innubila
GTCTCTTATACACATCTTGTTGTCTTTTACCTTTTAGTCTGATCGTCGCGTCGGTTGTCATAGAGCCTCCCCTTCCTCTCTGCTCTTCCCACTTGTTTGCTGCCACATATTAAACGACAACAACAACAACAACTGCAACTGACAACCCCCTTTTTTTTTGTTATATTACTCGTTGTTATTTTCTGGCTTTGCATTAATTATCTAGCTTTTTGTCTTCAGAGTTGCCGGCTTTTCCACTTGTCGCAGCTAAATTAATTTAATTTCCCCTGCTCTTCTCACTCTCCCTCTGCCTCTCCCACGCCTTTTCCCAGTTCCCATTTAGTTCTCAGCTCTTAGTTTTTAGTTCCCTGCATTTTCCAGTTTAATTATGAATCGCTTCGACTTTAACTTTAGCTTCAGTTTTAACTTTAGACTTGCTTTAAGTCAGTCGCCCCTCACAAAAAAAAAAGGTAGAAAAAAGTAGATGACGAAGAGCTAGAAGAAGCAGAAGTCTAGAAGACATTGGCCCTGTGAGAAACTCCCACGACAACAACTAACAATTTGGATCTGGATCTGGATCTGCATCTAAAATCTACTGC
>NW_022995628.1:0-569 GCF_004354385.1 Drosophila innubila
TAGTTTTAAATATTATTTAAATTACAGCAATGCCTTTAAATGTGGATTACAGTTCTACATAGTACGTGATGTAAAAAGTGTTGATTTCTAATAGAGTATACAAAATCTAAGTGACAGGGAAATGAATGAAACTCTATTTTTATAGACTTATGCCATAAAAAAAGTGGAATTTTTAAAATATATTTAAATGCAATTTAATTCTTTCATAATATTCCCTAAGAAAATCACCTGAAAAAAAAACACTGACTAACAAAAAAATTTCTTTAGAAATTCAACTATTGATTTTGCAAAAAATACAAGTATTATTTAAGTTTAAGCTATTTTTATTGACAAGCTTCCCATCGATTTGTCTCAATCGTTTCTAGATTTTTATCATTGTCTACAGATGCATTGTTTTTGCTTTGGCAAAAATGAAGTTTGTGCGCATTAAAAACTATTTGAAAAGTTATTTAAAGGAACAAAAAAAGAGCGAATCAGACTGCAATCGAGGGTCGTCGCTATAGAAAAATAGCAGGCCACTTAAGATAATCTCATTGGTGGCATGCCAAAAAGTTTGCGGCATCCACACA
>NW_022995629.1:0-567 GCF_004354385.1 Drosophila innubila
CAATAGAGCCACTGCCCAGATACTCCTTTCGTAGTTCAGCACTTGCTTCTTTTGAGTGGGGCGTGTCTCGCTCATAGAGAAACGCAATAGGAGCAACATGATCCCAGTTGGAGTTCAGCATGTTTCGTATAGTATTATTTCGCAAATCATCTGTCAAAGAAAATTGATAAGCTAGGGGATACGATTGAATATTGCTGACTCACAGAATGCTCCTGACAAAAACTCAAACTCAGTAATTCCCGAGATAACAGGCACCTTGTAGAAGTTGCCACTCTGTGCGGTTTTGTATGGATCCTCAATCAAAAAACGCTCCTGGCCATGGTCTCGTTCAACAACTGGACTCCAGTTGAGTACAGGATTCCATCCAAATTCGAACATGCCATTGTATGAGGTAACATAGTCCATCATGGGCTTCTCACGTAAACAAGTAACCAAATCGTTCACCGATCTCTCCGGACACTTCAGTAAGCGAGCCTGACGCTGTGCCAGATCCATATCGTCGGTCTTTAACATGGACGTGCCATAGGGCGAGGCACTCATGCAGATGCCACGGTGGAAAAGACCTCG
>NW_022995630.1:0-565 GCF_004354385.1 Drosophila innubila
TTGTGTGTGTGTGTGTGTGTGAATGTAGCAGATTTTGGGCAGCACGTTTGATGACTTGCAGCTTTTGTCGGCTTTAAGGATAGTTAATTATAGCTAAAAACGTTTGAAATGGTCATGGGATTGGTTTCAGGTCTAGCTTGGGTCACCATTCAAAAAACCACATCAAAGTGAATGCGACCCTTTTTCTCAGTTTTTCTGGATTTTCTGTTTTGTTTTTAGATTTTTTATTTCCTGCTAATTAAACGTCAGCTGACTGGCCATTTTTGGACGGGCAACTCTGCTCAATTTTTATCGCAATATAAATGTTGAGCTCATAACTTTGTTTTTTTTTTTGTTTTTTGTCAGTAAATTGAGTTCATTGCACTTGTCAGCCAGTCAGCCAGCCAACTAGCCAGTCAGCCAGCCAACTAGCCAATGCCAGCCGGCGGCATGCAGCAGCTACGCGGCGTATGCGCAATATTTGCTGGTTGTGCAGCATTTCTTTGGCACTTGGCTGGCTTCTCTGTTGCCGGATGGCCAACGCAGTCAGCTGAACTTTGACAGTGCTCTGTCTCTTATACACATC
>NW_022995631.1:0-563 GCF_004354385.1 Drosophila innubila
TTGTTGTTGCTGTCGTTGTTGTTTGTGTCTGCTGCATTACTGGCTGCGTATTTCGGAAGGTTATTGAACTGACACCGACAGCTTTTCATAGCGCAACTTTCACAGGACATGCAGGCAGGCAGTGAGCTAGGACATGGTCAATACCTCGCCTTGTCTTGGCCAAAAAGCAAAAGTCTCTAATTACCAATAACAACCAATTTCTTGTGCTTCGATTTGCAACTAATATTGCAACAAATAAAATGTTTTTAGCATTTTTTTTCTCTTTTTTAATAATTTACCATTTCAAATTTGCTGTTTTAATTATTAATATTTAATTAAAATAAAAAAAATTAATTTCCAATTTATTAGCTCTCTTCAGTTTTAAGTTAAGAATTTGAAATAATTTATATTTGAATCTCTAATTTTATATATAATTTTTAATATTTTATTCAACTTTTTTCTCGCTCTTTTGTTTTAATTTATTTATTTATTTTGTTAGTCTCTACTTTTTGTAAGTTTTTAATTGAATTTCCAATCATTTTAGCATGCTAAAATTTTTTAACTGCTTTTCCGCTCTTAAGTCT
>NW_022995632.1:0-557 GCF_004354385.1 Drosophila innubila
AATGGAAAAAAAGGGACAGAAACTGCATTTAAGTACTGCATATATCCATTCAGAATGGTAGTATTCAAACTAATTCGATTGTACAAAATTTGAGATAAATACCAGATAATATATTCTGCTGGATATCTTAAACCCTTTAACAGAATATCCACCCGTCGATCACTATTGTCTTGTTACTTTGCTGCTCTTATTCAACAAATGAAATCACGTGTACCACAAATGTTTACATATTGTTGTGATAATATTTTCGTTCTAATTGCCCCAGACCTTGGTTAATAAACGCACTAAACAATTTTCATTTGTTATGAAAAAAACCCTGTGATAAAAGAAAACATTATTATCTATATTATAGTCTCTCAGTCTTTGAATTCAACTCGTGACTCAAATGGCAAATTGATTATGCATTCTGCTAATTAACGCTTGGTTACCAACAAAACGCGATTTATTTCCGTTATACTTAAGTAAAAGAACAGTCTTATAATATATATATAGATATATGCTTATACAATTGTATTTCAGGCACACAATAGCCCTTATGTAAGAGATAAAGAAAAACT
>NW_022995633.1:0-556 GCF_004354385.1 Drosophila innubila
ATCACATACTCGTTGGTGGGATCGACATTGCCGAAGGTGCTCACATCACCGAAATCGGAGGCTGGATGCTTGTCGGACTTCTTGAAGCCACCATGGTAATCCTCAATGATGGGATCGAACAGATCAGCGAACACTGTGTAGGACTCAGCATCGGGTGCATAGATGCCAACGCCGGAATCGTGATTCTCCAAACCGGACTGAATCACATCCAGGAGGGTCGACTTGAAGGTCGGCGTTACCTTGTTCTTCAGGTTGTCGAAGATCTCCTTGGTCAGGTACTTCTTCAACAGCGACTTCGAGTCAGAGGCAGCCAACTTGGCATAACCCTCCTCCAATTTAGCGAGAACTGCGGCATCAACCATGGTGTCTTGTTTGCTGCAAGTCGAAAAAAATCAAATGGAAAATGTTTAGTTAAAGTTGCTACTGATTTTTTTTTTTTCTTAATCTAAACAGTTACTATAATTAAGTTTAATTTTTGTAGAGTTAAGCTAGCCTAGACTTTTAAATTTTAAATAAAAAATAAGCTTAAAATAAAGAAAATATTGATAGTTAATAA
>NW_022995634.1:0-553 GCF_004354385.1 Drosophila innubila
GTAAAGTTAGATTATTATTTGCATTATTTTTGCAATGCGAATGCAGTGACCAATTCATCAAAAAATTAGTTAGTTAGGCACAACACTGATAACATTCAACGAAATAATCTCTTTTTTTGTAACTTTTGTTTATGTCCTTAAGCGATGTACTAAAAATTTATATCGACAGTTTTAATATGTACGTTGTAGAGGCTTCTAAGTCCCACATCTCCACATCACATCACATGCACCGTTCTTACTTGCCTTGATTCATTTAAAAACTTGTCTGTAATGAATAACACTTCTCATTTTAATCCAAATTTTATGTTTTTGTCTGCTTATAATTAGATTTTTGTGTTATCATTCAAATCCGGACTTTGTAATGAGAACGTGTAATTAGAATATCTTTTCTCAGTCTTAATACCGCATGCTAACTCATAACTCAACTAATGACCCACGGAGCTCTTTCCGTTTGGCATCTGAGTGTCGGCTTCTCTTTGGTGACAGCGCAGCACCTCGAGTCGAGCTTGCTATCGAGGTAGACTAGGAATATCGAATTTAGTTTTGTTCGATG
>NW_022995635.1:0-553 GCF_004354385.1 Drosophila innubila
ATTTTTAAATCTTTTTGTTATGTTTGAAAAAAACAATTTTATGCTACAGTTTTTTAATTCTATAATTTTTCTACTTGATATATAAAAAAAAGATTTTACTTGTAATATAAAATATAAAATAAAATAAATTTAAATTAAATTTTAATTAACAATCAATTTTAAAAGTCAACTTTATTTCAGTTTTCAAGTAAAAATCTTTAGAATTCGAGAATACTTTATTAAAGAAATGTTAATCTATTATTTTCGTCATCCAGATCATTTTATTTTTCCTTTCGATTTTATTTATGTCAACTCTTAAGTCTTATTTGCGATTGCTCATGAAAATGAAGCTATTTATATTGCTCAGGGTCAGTCAGGCAGTCGGACAGACTGTCAGACCATTAGACTGCCAGACAATAATTTTCCCAGTCTGTGCACATTTTCTCTCTCATTTTAATTGCTGGCCACGCCTTCAGCTCGCAGTTCTCAGTTCTCAGTTGCCGGGACCAAGTTGCCAATTCATTTTTCACACGCATATGCAGAACACACACACACACACCTGTCTCTTATACAC
>NW_022995636.1:0-46893 GCF_004354385.1 Drosophila innubila
AAACCATGATCAAAATGACATTAAGCTTGAAAGTCGGTTCAGTTGACAAAGTTATGATGGTTTGACTTTGGTCAGACTTTGGAATAGCATTTACAAGTCAAATTTATTTCGTTCAATTTCCCATGATTTTGACAAGAAAATGAAACGTCTCAGAATCAAGCTTAAAGTGTTGCTTTAAACTTATTATGATATAAGAAGTTTATTAAAAGTGATATTTGCAATTTTCAAAATATCAAAGGGGGGAGTTTACCATCAATATCGAATTCTGCCGTAAATACTTTTTTTTTTAAATTAATAAAATTTAAATGCAGAATGAATTTAGATGCCAAACCGTGATGAAATAGACATTCCTCTTGAAAATCAGTATAAATTTGTCAAAGTTATGACTGTTTGACTTTGGTCAGACTTTGGATCTAGCACTTTACAAGTCAAATATTTCGTTCAATTTCCAATGATTTTTGACAAGAAAATGAAACGTCTCAGAATCAAGTTTAAAGTGTTGTTTTATACTAGTATGATTAAGAAGTTTATTAAAAGTGAAAACTTAAGATTAAATATTTTCAATTTTCAAATTATCAAAGGGGAGTATTACCATCAATATCGAATTCTAGCATAAATACTTTTTATTAAGATATTAATAAAATTTAAATGCAAAATGAATTCAGATGCCAAGCCAAGATCAAAATGACATTAAGCTTGAAAGTCGGTTCAGTTTTGACAAAGTTATGACGGTTTGACTTTGGTCAGACCTTGGAAATAGCACTTTACATGTCAAATTTTCGTTCTATTTCCCATGATTTTAGACAAGAAAATGAAACGTCTCAGAATCAAGCTTAAAGTGTTGCTTTAAACTAATTATGATATAAGAAGTTTATTAAAAGTGATATTTGCAATTTTCAAAATATCAAAGGGGGGAGTATTACCATCAATATCAAATTCTGCCGTAAATACTTTTTTTTTTTAAATTAATAAAATTTGAATGCAGAATGAAATTAGATGCCAAACCGTGATCAAAATGACATTCCTCTTGAAAATCAGTTTAAATTTGTCAAAGTTATGTCTGTTTGACTTTGGTCAGGCTTTGGAAATAGCACATTACAAGTCAAATATTTCGTTCGTTATAAACATAGGAATTTATTAAAAGTGAAAACTTGAGATTTAAAATTTTCAATTTTCCAAATATCAAAGGAATTCTAGCAGAAATAATTTTTTTTTTAAATTAATAAAATTTGAATTCAGAATTAATTTAGAGGCCAAACCATGATCAAAATGACATTCCTATTAAAAATTTGCTCTAATTTGACAAAGCTATGACTGTTTGATTTTGGTCAGACTTTGGATCTCGCACTTTAAAAATAATAACGATATAAGGAGTTTATTAAAAGTGAAAACTTAAGATTAAATATTTTCAATTTTCAAATTATCAAAGGGGGGAGTATTACCATCGAAATCGAATTCTATCAATTTAGAGGCCAAGCCATGATCAAAATGACATTAAGCTTGAAAGTCGGTTCAGTTTTGACAAAGTTATGACTGTTTGACTTTGGTCATACTTTGGATCTAGCACTTTACATATCAAATTTTTCGTTCAATTTCCTATGATTTTAGACAAGAAAATGATTCGTCTCAGAATCAAGCTTAAAGTGTTGCTTTAAACTAATTATGATATAAGAAGTTTATTAAAAGTGAAAGCTTGAGATTTAATATTTGCAATTTTCAAAATATCAAAGGGGGGAGTATTACCATCAATATCGAACTCTAACATATATAATTTTTTTTTAGGATATTAATTAAATTTGAATGCAGAATGAATTTAGATGCCAAACCATGATCAAAATATCAAATCTCTTGAAAATCAGTATAAATTTGACAAAGTTATGACGGCTTGTCTTTGGTCAGACTTTGGATCTAGCACTTTACAAGTCAAAATTTTCGTTCAATTTCCCATGATTTTTGACAAGAAAATGAAACGTCTCAGAATCAAGTTTAAAGTGTTGTTTTATACTAATTATAACATAAGGAATTTATTAAAAGTGAAAACTTAAGATTAAATATTTTCAATTTTCAAATTATCAAAGGGGGGAGTATTACCATCGAAATCGAATTCTATCAATTAAGAGGCCAAGTCATGATCAAAATGACATTAAGCTTGAAAGTCGGTTCAGTTTTGACAAAGTTATGACTGTTTGACTTTGGTCATACTTTGGATCTAGCACTTAACATGCCAAATTTTTAGTTCAATTTCCCATGATTTTTGACAAGAAAATGAAACGTCTCATAATCAAGTTTAAAGTGTTGGTTTATACTAATTATGATATAAGGAGTTTATTAAAAGTGAAAACTTGAGATTTGAAATTTTGAAATTTCCAAATATCAAAGGGGGGAGTATTACCATCAATAGCATAAATACTTTTTATAAAGATATTAATAAAATTTAAATGCAGAATGAATTTAGATGCCAAACCGTGATGAAAATGACATTCCTCTTGAAAATCAGTATAAATTTGTCAAAGTTATGACTGTTTGACTTGGGTCAGACTTTGTATCTAGCACTTTACAAGTCCAATATTTTGTTCAATTTCCCATGATTTTTGACAAGAAAATGAAACGTCTCAGAATCAAGTTTAAAGTGTTGTTTTATACTAAATATGATATAAGGAGTTTATTAAAAGTGAAAACTTAAGATTTTAAATTTTCAAAATATCAAAGGGGATTACCATCAATATCGAATTCAAGCATAAATACTTTTTTTTAAGATATAAATAAATTTAATGCAGAATGAATTTAGATGCCAAACCATGATCAAAATGACATTCCTCTTGAAAATCAGTTCAAATTTGACAAAGTTATGACTGTTTGACTTTGGTCAGACTTTGAAATAGCACTTTACGTCAAATATTTTGTTTAATTTCCCATGATTTTAGACAAGAAAATGAAACGTCTCAGAATCAAGTTTAAAGTGTTGCTTTATACTAATTATGATATGGAGTTTATTAAGTAAACTTAAAATTTTAAATTTTAAATTTTCCAAAATATCAAGGGGAGTATTACCATCAATATCAGAATTCAGAATAAATATTTTTTTTTTTAAATTAAATAAAATTTTAATGCAGAATGAATTTAGATGCCAAACCGTGATCAAATGACATTCCTCTTGAAAATCCCAGTTCAAATTTGTCAAAGTTATGCTGTTTGACTTTGGTCAGACTTTGGATCTAGCACTTTACAAAGTCAAAATTTTCGTTCAATTTCCAATGATTTTTGAAAAGAAAATGAAACGTCTCATAATCAAGTTTTAAGTGTTGGTTTATACTAATTATTATATAAGGAGTTTACTAAAAGTGAAAACTTAAGATTTAAAATTTTCAACTTTCCAAATTTTAAAGGGGGGAATATTACAATCAATATCGAATTTAGCAGGAATAATTTTTTTTTAAATTCAAAAAACTTGAATGCAGCATTAATTAAGAGGCCAAACCATGATCAAAATGACATTAAGCTTGAAAGTCGGTTCAGTTTTGACAAAGTTATGACTGTTTGACTTTGGTCATACTTTGGATCTAGCACTTTACATGTCAAATTTTTCGTTCAATTTCCCATGATTTTTGACAAGAAAATGAAACGTCTCAGAATCAAGTTAAAAGTGTTGCTTTATACTAATTATAACATAAGGAATTTATTAAAAGTGAAAACTTTAGATTTAAAATTTTCAATTTTCAAAATATCAAAGGGGGGAGTATTACCATCAATATCGAATTCTGCCGTAAATGCTTTTTTTTTTTAAATTAATAAAATTTGAATGCAGAATGAATTTAGATGCCAAACCGTGATGAAAATGACATTCCTCTTGAAAATCAGTATAAATTTGTCAAAGTTATGACTGTTTGACTTTGGTCAGACTTTGGATCTAGCACTTTACAAGTCAAAATTTTCGTTCAATTTCCCATGATTTTTGACAAGAAAATGAAACGTCTCAGAATCAAGTTTAAAGTGTTGTTTTATACTAATTATAACATAAGGAATTTATTAAAAGTGAAAACTTGAGATTTAAAATTTTCAATTTTCAAAATATCAAAGGGATATTATAATCAATATCGAATTCTACATAAATACTTTTAAATAATATAAAATTTTAATGCAGAATGAATTTGAATGCTAAACCATGATCAAAATGACATTAAGCTTGAAAGTCAGGTTCAGTTTTGACAAAGTTATGACGGTTTGACTTTGGTCAGACTTTGGATCTAGCACTTTACAAGTCAAATTTTCGTTCAATTTCCATGATTTTTGACAAGAAAATGAAACGTCTCAGAATCAAGTTTAAGTATTGTTTTAAACTAATTATGATATAAGGTTTTATTAGTGAAAACTTAAAATTTAAAATTTTCAATTTTCAAAACAAAGGGAGTACCATCAATATCAATTCATAAATACTTTTTTAACATAAAAATAAAATTTTAATGCAGTATGAATTTAGATGCCAAACCGTGATGAAAATGACATTCCTCTTGAAAATCAGTATAAATTTGTCAAAGTTATGACTGTTTGACTTTGGTCAGACTTTGGATCTAGCACTTCACAAGTCAAATATTTCGTTCAATTTCCAATGATTTTTTGACAAAAAAATGAAACATCTCAGAATCAAGCTTAAAGTGTTGCTTTATACTAATTATGATATAAGAAGTTTATTAAAAGTGAAAACTTGAGATTGAATATTTGCAATTTTCAAAATATCAAAGTGGCGAAAGTATTACCATCAATATCAATAATTTGACAAAGTTATTTGTTTGATTTTTAGTCAGTTTGGATCTAGCACTTTAAAATATTTTAGTTAATTTCAATGATTTTTTGACAAAAAAATGAAACATCTCAGAATCAAGCTTAAAGTGTTGCTTTATACTAATTATGATATAAGAAGTTTATTAAAAGTGAAAACTTGAGATTGAATATTTGCAATTTTCAAAATATCAAAGCGGCGAGTATTACCATCAATATCAATAATTTGACAAAGTTATGACTGTTTGATTTTGGTCAGACTTTGGATCTCGCACTTTAAAAATAATAACGATATAAGGAGTTTATTAAAAAGTGAAAACTTAAGATTAAATATTTTCAATTTTCAAATTATCAAAGGGGGGAGTATTACCATCAAAATCGAATTCTATAAATTTAAGCTCATGGCCAAGCCATGATCAAATTGACATTAAGCTTGAAAGTTGGCTCAAATTTGACAAAGCTATGACGGTTTGACTTTGGTTGAACTGGAAATAGCACTTTACATGTCAAAATTTCGTTCAATTTCCCATGATTTTTGACAAAAAATGATTCGTCTTAGAATCAAGTTTGTTGTTTATACTAATTATGATATAAGGAGTTTATTAAAAGTGAAAACTTGAGATTTGAAATTTTCAAATTTCAAAATATCAAAGGAAATTACCATCAATATCGTGCTCTAGCATAAATACTTTTTATTAAGATATTAATAAAATTTAAATGCAAAATGAATTTAGATGCCAAGCCATGATCAAAATGACATTAAGCTTGAAAGTCGGTTCAGTTTTGACAAAGTTATGACGGTTTGACTTTGGTCAGATTTTGCATCTAGCACTTTACAAGTCAAAATTTTTCGTTCAATGTCCCATGATTTTTGACAAGAAAATGAATTGTCTCAGAATCAAGTTTAAAGTGTTGTTTTATACTAATTATAACATAAGGAATTTATTAAAAGTGAAAACTTTAGATTTAAAATTTTCAATTTTCAAAATATCAAAGGGGGGAGTATTACCATCAATATCGAATTCTAGCATAAATACTTTTTTAGGATATTAATAAAATTTGAATGCAAAATGAATTAAGATGCCAAACCATGATCAAAACAACATTTCTCTGAAAATCAGTTCAGTTTTGACAAAGTTATGACGGTTTGACTTTGGTCAGACTTTGGATCTAGCTCTTTACAAGTCAAAATTTTCGTTTTATTGCCCATGATTTTTGACAAGAAATTGAAACGTCTCAGAATCAAGTTTAAAGTATTGTTTTATACTAATTATGATATAAGGAGTTTATTAAAAGTGAAAACTTGAGATTTGAAATTTCGAAATATCCAAGGGAAGAGTATTACCATCAATATCGAGCTCTATCATAAATACTTTTTATTAAGATATTAAAAAAATTTAAATGCAAAATAAATTTAGATGCCAAACAATGATCAAAATGACATTAAGCTTAAAAGTCGGTTCAGTTTTGACAAAGTTATGACTGTTAGACTTTGGTCAGACTTTGGATCTAGCCTTTACAAGTCAAAATTTTTCGTTCAATTGCCCATGATTTTTGACAAGAAAATGAAACGTCTCAGAATCAAGCTTAAAGTGTCGCTTTAAACTAATTATGATATAAGAAGTTTATTAAAAGTGAAAGCTTGAGATTTAATATTTGCAATTTTCAAAATATCAAAGGGGGGAGTATTACCATCAATATCGAATTCTAGCATAAATACTTTTTTTTTTTAAATTAATAAAATTTGAATGCAGAATGAATTTAGATGCCAAACCGTGATCAAAATGACATTCCTCTTGAAAATCAGTATAAATTTGTCAAAGTTATGACTGTTTGACTTTGGTCAGACTTTGGATCTAGCACTTTACAAGTCAAATATTTCGTTCAATTTCCAATGATTTTTGACAAGAAAATGAAACGTCTCAGAATCAAGCTTAAAGTGTTGTTTTATACTAATTATGATATAAGAAGTTTATTAAAAGTGAAAACTTGAGATTTAATATTTGCAGTTTTCAAAATATCAAAGGGGGGAGTATTACCATCAATATCAATAATTTTACAAAGTTATGACTGTTTGATTTTGGTCAGACTTTGGATCTCGCACTTTAAAAATAATAACGATATAAGGAGTTTATTAAAAATGAAAACTTAAGATTAAATAGTTTCAATTTTAAAATTATCAAAGGGGGGAGTATTACCATCGAAATCAAATTCTATCAATTTAGAGGCCAAGCCATGATCAAAATGACATTAAGCTTGAAAGTCGGTTTAAATTTGACAAAGCTTTGACGGTTTTACTTTGGTCAGACTTTGGAAATAGCACTTTACATGTCAAATTTTTCGTTCACTTTCCTATGATTTTTGACAAGAAAATGATTCGTCTTAGAATCAAGTTTAAAGTGTTGTTTTATACTAATTATGATATAAGGAGTTTATTAAAAGTAAAAACTTGAGATTTTTAATTTTAAAATTTCCAAATATCAAAGGGGGGAGTATTACCATCAATATCGAGCTCTAGCATAAATACTTTTTATTAAGATATTAATAAAATTTAAATGCAAAATGAATTTAGATGCCAAACAATGATCAAAATGACATTAAGCTTAAAAGTCGGTTCAGTTTTGACAAAGTTATGACTGTTAGACTTTGGTCAGACTTTGGATCTAGCCTTTACAAGTCAAAATTTTTCGTTCAATTGCCCATGATTTTTGACAAGAAAATGAAACGTCTCAGAATCAAGCTTAAAGTGTTGCTTTATACTAATTATGATATAAGAAGTTTATTAAAAGTGAAAACTTGAGATTGAATATTTGCAATTTTCAAAATATCAAAGCGGGGAGTATTACCATCAATATCAATAATTTGACAATGTTATGACTGTTTGATTTTGGTTAGACTTTGGATCTCGCACTTTAAGAATAATAACGATATAAGGAGTTTATTAAAAAGTGAAAACTTAAGATTAAATATTTTCAATTTTCAAATTATCAAAGGGGGGAGTATTACCATCGAAATCGAATTCTATCAATTTAGAGGCCAAACCATGATCAAAATGACATTAAGCTTGAAAGTCGGTTCAAATTTGACAAAGCTATGACGGTTTGACTTTGGTCAGACTTTGGAAATAGCACTTTACATGTCAAATTTTTCGTTCAATTTCCCATGATTTTAGACAAGAAAATGATTCGTCTCAGAATCAAGTTTAAAGTGTTGTTTTATACTAATTATGATATAAGGAGTTTATTAAAAGTGAAAACTTGAGATTTGAAATTTTCAAATTTCCAAATATCAAAGGGGGGAGTATTACCATCAATATCGAGCTCTAGCATAAATACTTTTTATTAAGATATTAATAAAATTTAAATGCAAAATGAATTTAGATGCCAAACAATGATCAAAATGACATTAAGCTTAAAAGTCGGTTCAGTTTTGACAAAGTTATGACTGTTTGACTTTGGTCAGACTTTGGATCTAGCACTTTACAAGTCAAAATTTTCGTTCAATTTCCCATGATTTTTGACAAGAAAATGAAACGTCTCAGAATCAAGCTTAAAGTGTTGCTTTAAACTAATTATGACATAAGAAGTTTATTAAAAGTGAAAACTTGAGATTTAATATTTGCAATTTTCAAAATATCAAAGGGAGTAGTATTACCATCAATATCGAACTCTGCCGTAAATGCTTTTTTTTTTAAATTAATAAAATTTGAATGCAGAATGAAATTAGATGCCAAACCGTGATCAAAATGACATTCCTCTTAAAAATCTGCTTTAATTTGACAAAGTTATGACTGTTTGATTTTGGTCAGACTTTGGATCTCGCACTTTAAAAATTATTACGATATAAGGAGTTTATTAAAAGTGAAAACTTAAGATTAAATATTTTCAATACATAAATTATCAAGGGGTATTTTACCATCGAAATCGAATTCTATTAATTTAGAGGCCAAGCCATAATCAAAATGACATTTCTCTTGAAAATCAGTTCAAATTTGACAAAGTTATGACGGTTTCACTTTGGTCATACTTTGGATCTAGCACTTCACATGTCAAAATTTTCGTTCAATTTCCCATGATTTTTGACAAGAAAATGAAACGTCTCAGAATCAAGCTTAAAGTGTTGCTTTAAACTAATTATGACATAAGAAGTTTATTAAAAGTGAAAACTTGAGATTTAATATTTGCAATTTTCAAAATATCAAAGGGAGTAGTATTACCATCAATATCGAACTCTGCCGTAAATGCTTTTTTTTTTAAATTAATAAAATTTGAATGCAGAATGAAATTAGATGCCAAACCGTGATCAAAATGACATTCCTCTTGAAAATCAGTTTAAATTTGTCAAAGTTATGACTGTTTGACTTTGGTCAGACTTTGGATCTAGCACTTTACAAGTCAAATCTTTTGTTCAATTTCCCATGATTTTTGACAAGAAAATGAAACGTCTCATGATCAAGTTTAAAGTGTTGGTTTATACTAATTATGATACAAGGAATTTGTTAAAAGTGAAAACTTGAGATTTGAAATTTTCAAATTTCCATCAATATCGAGTTCTAGCACTTTTATTAAGATATTAAGATATTAATAAAATTTAAATGCAAAATGAATTTAGATGCCAAGCCATGATCAGAATGACATTAAGCTTGAAAGTCGGTTCAGTTTTTACAAAGTTAAGACGGTTTGACTTTGGTCAGACTTTGGATCTAGCACTTTACAAGTCACATATTTCGTTCAATTTCCCATGATTTTTGACAAGAAAATGATTCGTCTCAGAATCAAGTTTAAAGTGTTGTTTTATACTAATTATGATATAAGGAGTTTATTAAAAGTAAAAACTTGAGATTTTTAATTTTAAAATTTCCAAATATCAAAGGGGGGAGTATTACCATCAATATCGAGCTCTAGCATAAATACTTTTTATTAAGATATTAATAAAATTTAAATGCAAAATGAATTTAGATGCCAAACAATGACCAAATGACATTAAGCTTAAAAGTCGGTTCAGTTTTGACAAAGTTATGACTTTCGTCAGACTTTGGATCTAGCACTTTACAAGTCAAAATTTTCGTTCAATTTCCAATGAGTTTTGACAGTAAAATGAAACGTCTCAGAATCAAGTTTAAAGTGTTGTTTTATACTAATTATAACATAAGAAATTTATTAAAAGTGAAAACTTAAGATTTGAAATTTTCAATTTTCAAAATATCAAAGGGGGGAGTATTACCATCAATATCGAATTCTAGCAGGAATAATTTTTTTTTAAATTAAAAAAATTTGAATTCAGAATAAATTAAGAGGCCAAACCATGATCAAAATGACATTCCTCTTAAAAATCTGCTTTAATTTGACAAAGTTTTGACTGTTTGATTTTGGTCAGACTTTGGATCTCGCACTTTAAAAATAATAAAAATATAAGGAGTTTATTAAAAGTAAAAACTTAAGATTAAATATTTTCAATACTTAAATTATCAAATTGGGGAGTGTTACCATCGAAATCGAATTCTATTAATTTAAAGGCCAAGCCATGATCAAAATGACATTAAGCTTGAAAGTCGGTTCAGTTTTGACAAAGTTATGACTGTTTGACTTTGGTCATACTTTGGATCTAGCACTTTACAAGTCACATATTTCGTTCAATTTCCCATGATTTTTGACAAGAAAATGAAACGTCTCAGAATCAAGCTTAAAGTGTTGCTTTAAACTAATTATGATATAAGGAGTTTATTAAAAGTGAAAACTTGAGATTTAAAATTTTCAATTTTCAAATTATCAAAGGGGGGAGTATTACCATCAATATCGAATTCTAGCATAAATACTTTTTTCTAAGATATCAATAAAATTTGAATGCAGAATGAATTTAAATGCTAAACCATGTTAAAAATGACATTGAGCTTGAAAGTCGGTTCAGTTTTGACAAAGTTATGACTGTTTGACTATGGTCAGACTTTGGATCTAGCACTTTACAAGTCAAAAGAATATGAAACGTCTCAGAATCAAGTTTAAAGTGTTGTTTTATACCAATTATAAAATAAGGAATTTATAAAAAGTGAAAACTTGAGATTTAAAATTTTCAATTTTCAAAATATCAAAGGGGGGAGTATTACCGTCAATATCGAATTCTAGCATAAATACTTTTTAAGATATTAATAAAATTTGAATGCAGAATCAATTTAGATGCTAAACCATGATCAAAATGACATTAAGCTTGAAAGTCGGTTCAGTTTTGACAAAGTTATGACGGATTGACTTTGGTCAGACTTTGGATCTAGCACTTTACAAGTCAAAATTTTCGTTCAATTTCCCATGATTTTTGACAAGAAAATGAAACGTCTCAGAATCAAGTTTAAAGTGTTGTTTTATACTAATTATAACATAAGGAATTTATTAAAAGTGAAAACTTGAGATTTAAAATTTTCAATTTTCAAAATATCAATGGGGGGAGTATTACCATCAATATCGAAATCTAGCAGGAATAATTTTTTTTTTTAATTAATAAAATTTGAATTCAGAATAAATTAAGAGGCCAAACCATGATCAAAATGACATTCAGACTTTGGATCTCGCACTTTAAAAATAATAACGATATAAGGAGTTTATTAAAAGTGAAAACTTAAGATTAAATATTTTCAATACTTAAATTATCAAAGGGGGGAGCGTTACCATCGAAATCGAATTCTATTAATTAAGAGGCCAAGCCATGATCAAAATGACATTTCTCTTGAAAATCAGTTCAAATTTGACAAAGTTATGACGGATTGACTTTGGTCAGACTTTGGATCTAGCACTTTACAAGTCAAAATTTTCGTTCCATTTCCCATGATTTTTGACAAGAAAATGATTCGTCTCAGAATCAAGTTTAAAGTGTTGTTTTATACTAATTATGATATAAGGAGTTTATTAAAAGTGAAAACTTGAGATTTGAAATTTTCAAATTTCCAAATATCAAAGGGGGGAGTATTACCATCAATATCGAGCTCTAGCATAAATACTTTTTATTAAGATATTAATAAAATTTAAATGCAAAATGAATTTAGATGCCAAACCATGATCAAAATGACATTAAGCTTGAAAGTCGGTTCAAATTTGACAAAGTTATGACGGTTTGACTTTGGTCAGACTTTGGATCTAGCACTAACAAGTCAAATTTTCGTTCAATTTCCATGATTTTGACAAGAAAATGAAACGTCTCAGAATCAAGTTTAAAGTGTTGTTTATACTAATTATGATATAAGGAATTTATTAAAAGTGAAAACTTGAGATTTAAATTTCAATTTCCAAAATATCAATATCAAGTTCGAGCATAAATACTTTTTATTAAGATATTAATAAAATTTAAATGCAAAATGAATTTAGATGCTAAACCATTAACAAATTGACATTAAGCTTGAAAGTCGGTTCAGTTTTGACAAAGTTACGACGGATTGACTTTGGTCAGACTTTGGATCTAGCACTTTACAAGTCAAAATTTTCGTTCCATTTCCCATGATTTTTGACAAGAAAATGATTCGTCTCAGAATCAAGTTTAAAGTGTTGTTTTATACTAATTATGATATAAGGAGTTTATTAAAAGTAAAAACTTGAGATTTTTAATTTTAAAATTTCCAAATATCAAAGGGTTGAGTATTACCATCAATATCGAGTTCTAGCATAAATACTTTTTATTAAGATATTAATAAAATTTAAATGCAAAATGAATTTAGATGCCAAGCCATGATCAAAATGACATTAAGCTTGAAAGTCGGTTCAGTTTTGACAAAGTTATGACGGTTTGACTTTGGTCAGACTTTGGATCTAGCACTTTACAAGTCATTTATTTCGTTCAATTTCCCATGATTTTTGACAAGAAAATGAAACGTCTCAGAATCAAGTTTAAAGTGTTGTTTTATACTAATTATAACATAAGGAATTTATTAAAAGTGAAAACTGGAGATTTAAAATTTTCAATTTTCAAAATATCAATGGGGGGAGTATTACCATCAATATCGAATTCTAGCAGGAATAATTTTTTTTTTTTAATTAATAAAATTTGATTTCAGAATAAATTAAGAGGCCAAACCATGATCAAAATGACATTCCTCTTAAAAATCTGCTTTAATTTGACAAAGTTATGACTGTTTGATTTTGGTCAGACTTTGGATCTCGCACTTTAAAAATAATAACGATATAAGGAGTTTATTAAAAGTGAAAACTTAAGATTAAATATTTTCAATACTTAAATTATCAAAGGGGGGAGCGTTACCATCGAAATCGAATTCTATTAATTTAGAGGCCAAGCCATGATCAAAATGACATTTCTCTGGAAAATCAGTTCAAATTTGACAGAGTTATGACGGTTTGACTTTGGTCATACTTTGGATCTAGCACTTAACATGTCAAATTTTTCGTTCAATTTCCCATGATTTTTCACAAGAAAATGATTCGTCTCAGAATCAAGTTTAAAGTGTTGTTTTATACTAATTATAACATAAGGAATTTATTAAAAGTGAAAACTTGAGATTTGAAATTTTCAATTTTCAAAATATCAAAGGGGAGAGTATTACCATCAATATCGAATTCTAGCAGGAATAATTTTTTTTTAAATTAAAAAAATTTGAATTCAGAATAAATTAAGAGGCCAAACCATGATCAAAATGACATTACTCTTAAAAATCTGCTTTAATTTGACAAAGTTATGACTGTTTGATTTTGGTCAGACTTTGGATCTCGCACTTTAAAAATAATAAAAATATAAGGAGTTTATTAAAAGTGAAAACTTAAGATTAAATATTTTCAATACATAAATTATCAAAGGGGGGAGTGTTACCATCGAAATCGAATTCTATTAATTTAGAGGCCAAGCCATGATCAAAATGACATTTCTCTTGAAAATCAGTTCAAATTTGACAAAGTTATGACGGTTTCACTTTGGTCATACTTTGGATCTAGCACTTCACATGTCAAATTTTTCGTTCAACTTCCCATAATTTTTGACAAGAAAATGAAAGGTCTCAGAATCAAACTTAAAGTATGGTTTAATACAAATTATGATATAAGGAGTTTATTAAAAGTGAAAACTTAAAATTTAAAATTTTCAATTTTCAAAATATCAATACATAAATTATCAAAGGGGGGAGTGTTACCATCGAAATCGAATTCTATTAATTTAGAGGCCAAGCCATGATCATAATGACATTTCTCTTGAAAATCAGTTCAAATTTGACAAAGTTATGTGGTTTGACTTTGGTCATACTTTGGATCTAGCACTTCACATGTCAAATTTTTCGTTCAACTTCCCATAATTTTTGACAAGAAAATGAAAGGTCTCAGAATCAAACTTAAAGTATGGTTTAATACAAATTATGATATAAGGAGTTTATTAAAAGTGAAAACTTAAAATTTAAAACTTTCAATTTTCAAAATATCAAAGGGGAGAGTATTACTATCGAGTATATCTATCAATTTAGAGGCCAAGCCATGATCAAAATGACATTAAGCTTGAAAGTCGTTTCAAATTTGACAAAGCTATGACGGTTTGACTTTGGTCAGACCTTGGAAATAGTACTTTACATGTCAAATTTTTCGTTCAATTTCCCATGATTTGTCTCAGAATCAAGTTTAAAGTGTTGTTTAATACTAATTATGATATAAGGAGTTTATTAAAAGTGAAAACTTGAGATTTGAAATTTTCAAATTTCCAAATATCAAAGGGGAGAGTATTACCATCAATATCGAGTTCTAGCATAAATACTTTTTATTACGATATTAATAAAATTTAAATGCAAAATGAATTTAGATGCCAAACCGTGATCAAAATGACATTCCTCTTGAAAATCAGTTTAAATTTGTCAAATTTATGACTGTTTGACTTAGGTCAGACTTTGGATCTAGCACTTTACAAGTCAAAATTTTTCGTTGAATTTCCAATGATTTTTACAAGAAAATGAAACGTCTCAGAATCAAGTTTAAAGTGTTGTTTTATACTAATTATAACATAAGGAATTTATTAAAAGTGAAAACTTGAGATTTGAAATTTTCAAATTTCCAAATATCAAAGGGGGGAGTATTACCATCAATATCGAATTCTAGCAGGAATAATTTTTTTTTTAAATTAATAAAATTTGAATTCAGAATTAATTAAGAGGCCAAACCATGATCAAAATGACATTCCTCTTAAAAATCTGCTCTAATTTGACAAATTTATATCTGTTTGATTTTGGTCAGACTTTGGATCTCGCACTTTAAAAATAATAATATAAGAGTTTATAAAAGTGAAAACTTAGATTTAATATTTTCAATACTTTAATTATCAAAGGAGTATTACCATCAAGAAATCAATTCTATTAATTTAAAGGCCAAGCCATGATCAAAATGACATTAAGCTTGAAAGTCGGTTCAGTTTTGACAAAGTTATGACTGTTTGACTTTGGTCAGACTTTGGATCTAGCACTTTACAAGTCATATTTCGTTCAATTTCCATGATTTTTTGACAAGAAAATGAAACGTCTCAGAATCAAGCTTAAAGTGTTGCTTTAAACTTATGATATAAGGAGTTTATTAAAAGTGAAAACTTGAGGTTTAATATTTTAAATTTTCAAATTATCAAAGGGGGGAGTATTACCATCAATATCGAATTCTAGCATATATACTTTTTTTTAAGATATCAATAAAATTTGAATGCAGAATGAATTTAAATGCTAAACCATGTTAAAAATGACATTGAGCTTGAAAGTCGGTTCAGTTTTGACAAAGTTATGACTGTTTGACTATGGTCAGACTTTGGATCTTTACTACAAGTCAAAGAATATGAAACGTCTCAGAATCAAGTTTAAAGTGTTGTTTTATACCAATTATAAAATAAGGAATTTATAAAAGTGAAAACTTGAGATTTAAAATTTTCAATTTTCAAAATATCAAAGAAGTATTACCATCAATAACTCATAAATACTTATTAAGATATTAATAAAATTTGAATGCAGAATCAATTTAGATGCTAAACCATGATCAAAATGACATTAAGCTTGAAAGTCGGTTCAGTTTTGACAAAGTTATGACGGTTTGACTTTGGTCAGACTTTGGATCTAGCACTTTACAAGTCAAAATTTTCGTTCCATTTCCCATGATTTTTGACAAGAAATTGAAACGTCTCAGAATCAAATTTAAAGTATTGTTTTATACTAATTATGATATAAGAAGTTTATTAAAAGTGAAAACTTTAAATTTAAAATTTTCAAAATATCAAAGGGGGGAGCATTACCATCAATATCGAATTCTAGCATAAATACTTTTTTTTAACATAAAAATAAAATTTTAATGCAGAATGAATTTAGATGCCACGCCATGATCAAAATGACATTAAGCTTGAAAGTCGGTTCAAATTTGACAAAGCTATGACGGTTTGACTTTGGTCAGACTTTGGATCTAGCACTTTACAAGTCATTTATTTCGTTCAATTTCTTATGATTTTTGACAAGAAAATGAAACGTCTCAGAATCAAGTTTAAAGTGTTGTTTTATACTAATTATAACATAAGGAATTTATTAAAAGTGAAAACTTGAGATTTGAAATTTTCAATTTTCAAAATATCAAAGGGGAGAGTATTACCATCAATATCGAATTCTAGCAGGAATAATTTTTTTTTAAATTAAAAAAATTTGAATTCAGAATAAATTAAGAGGCCAAACCATGATCAAAATGACATTACTCTTAAAAATCTGCTTTAATTTGACAAAGTTATGACTGTTTGATTTTGGTCAGACTTTGGATCTCGCACTTTAAAAATAATAACGATATAAGGAGTTTATTAAAAGTGAAAACTTAAGATTAAATATTTTCAATACTTAAATTATCAAAGGGGGGAGCGTTACCATCGAAATCGAATTCTATTAATTAAGAGGCCAAGCCATGATCAAAATGACATTTCTCTTGAAAATCAGTTCAAATTTGACAAAGTTATGACGGTTGACTTTGGTCGACTTTGGATCTAGCACTTTACAGTCAAAATTTTCGTTCAATTTCCCATGATTTTGACAAGAAAATGATTCGTCTCAGAATCAAGTTTAAAGTGTTGTTTATACTAATTATGATATAAGGAGTTTATTAAAGTGAAAACTTGAGATTTAAATTTTCAAATTTCCAAATATCAAGTATTACCATCAATATCGAGCTCTAGCATAAATAATTTTTATTAAGATATTAATAAAATTTAAATGCAAAATGAATTTAGTTGCCACGCCATGATCAAAATGACATTAAGCTTGAAAGTCGGTTCAAATTTGACAAAGTTATGACGGTTTGACTTTGGTCATACTTTGGATCTAGCACTTAACATGTCAAATTTTTCGTTCAATTTCCCATGGTTTTTGACAAGAAAATGATTCGTCTCAGAATCAAGTTTAAAGTGTTGTTTTATACTAATTATGATATAAGGAATTTATTAAAAGTGAAAACTCGAGATTTGAAATTTTAAAATTTCCAAATATCAATATCAAGTTCGAGCATAAATACTTTTTATTAAGATATTAATAAAATTTAAATGCAAAATGAATTTAGATGCTAAACCATGAACAAAATGACATTAAGCTTGAAAGTCGGTTCAGTTTTGACAAAGTTATGACGGATTGACTTTGGTCAGACTTTGGATCTAGCACTTTACAAGTCAAAATTTTCGTTCCATTTCCCATGATTTTTGACAAGAAATTGAAACGTCTCAGAATCAAGTTTAAAGTATTGTTTTATACTAATTATGATATAAGAAGTTTATTAAAAGTGAAAACTTCAAATTTAAAATTTTCAATTTTCAAAATATCAAAGGGGGGAGTATTACCATCAATATCGAATTCTAGCATAAATTCTTTTTTTAACATATAAATAAAATTTTAATGCAGAATGAATTTAGATGCCACGCCATGATCAAAATGACATTAAGCTTGAAAGTCGGTTCAAATTTGACAAAGCTATTACGGTTTGACTTTGGTCAGACTTTGGATCTAGCACTTTACAAGTCAAAATTTTCAATTTCCCATGATTTTGACAAGAAAATGAAACGTCTCAGAATCAAGTTTAAAGTGTTGTTTTATACTAATTATGACATAATTTATTAAAAGTGAAAACTTGAGATTTAAAATTTTCAATTTTCAAAATATCAATGGGGAAGTATTACCATCAATATCGAATTCTAGGAATAATTTTTTTTTTAATTAATAAAATTTGAATGCAGAATAAATTAAGAAGGCCAAACCATGATCAAAACATTCCTCTTAAAAATCTGCTTTAATTTGACAAAGTTATGACTGTTTGATTTGGTCAGACTTTGGATCTCACTTTAAAATAATAACGATATAAGGAGTTTATTAAAGTGAAAACTTAAGATTAAATATTTTCAATACTTAAATTATCAAAGGGGGGAGCGTTACCATCGAAATCGAATTCTATAAATTAAGAGGCCAAGCCATGATCAAAATGACATTTCTCTTGAAAATCAGTTCAAATTTGACAAAGTTATGACGGTTTGACTTTGGTCATACTTTGGATCTAGCACTTAACATGTCAAATTTTTCGTTCAATTTCCCATGATTTTGACAAGAAAATGAAAGTCTCAGAATCAAGTTTAAAGTGTTGGTTTATACTAATTATGATATAAGTTTATTAAAAGTGAAAACTTGAATTTAAAATTTTCAATTTTCAAAATATCAAGGGGAGTATTACCATCAATATCGAATTCTAGCATAAATTCTTTTTAAGATATTAATAAAATTTAATGCAGAATGAATTTAGATGCCAAATGATCAAAATGACATTAAGCTTGAAAGTCGTTTCAAATTTGACAAAGTATGACGGTTTGACTTTGGTCAGACTTTGGATCTAGCACTTTACATGTCAAATTTTTTCGTTCAATTTCCATGATTTTCTCAGAATCAAGTTTAAAGTGTTGTTTTATACTAATTGATATAAGTTTATTAAAAGTGAAAACTTGAGATTTGAAATTTTCAAATTTCAAAATATCAAAGGGGGGAGTATTACCATCAATATCGAGCTCTAGCATAAATACTTTTTATTAAAATATTAATAAAATTTAAATGCAAAATGAATTTAGATGCCAAACAATGATCAAAATGACATTCCTCTTGAAAATCAGTTAAAATTTGTCAAAGTTATGACTGTTTGCCTTTGGTCAGACTTTGGATCTAGCACTTTACAAGTCAAAATTTTTCGTTCAATTTCCAATGATTTTTGACAAGAAAATGAAACGTCTCAGAATCAAGTTTAAAGTGTTGTTTTATACTAATTATAACATAAGGAATTTATTAAAAGTGAAAACTTGAGATTTAAAATTTTCAATTTTCCAAATATCAAAGGGGGGAGTATTACCATCAATATCGAATTCTAGCAGGAATAATTTTTTTTTAAATTAATAAAATTTGAATTCAGAATTAATTAAGAGGCCAAACCATGATCAAAATGACATTCCTCTTAAAAATCTGCTCTAATTTGACAAATTTATATCTGTTTGATTTTGGTCAGACTTTGGATCTCGCACTTTAAAAATAATAACAATATAAGGAGTTTATTAAAAGTGAAAACTTAAGATTTAATATTTTCAATACTTAAATTATCAAAGGGGGGAGTGTTACCATCGAAATCGAATTCTATTAATTTAAAGGCCAAGCCATGATCAAAATGACATTAAGCTTGAAAGTCGGTTCAGTTTTGACAAAGTTATGACTGTTTGACTTTGGTCAGACTTTGGATCTAGCACTTTACAAGTCAAAAGAATATGAAACGTCTCAGAATCAAGTTTAAAGTGTTGTTTTATACTAATTATAACATAAGGAATTTATTAAAAGTGAAAACTTGAGATTTAAAATTTTCAATTTTCAAAATATCAAAGGGGGGAGTATTACCATCAATATCGAATTCTAGCATAAATACTTTTTAGATATTAATAAAATTTGAATGCAGAATGAATTTAGATGCCAAACCATGATCAAAATGACATTGCTTGAAAGTCGGTTCAGTTTTGACAAAGTTATGACTGTTTGACTTTGGTCAGACTTTGGATCTAACTTTACAAGTCAAAAGAATATGAAACGTCTCAGAATCAAGTTTAAAGTGTTGTTTTATACCAATTATAAAATAAGGAATTTATAAAAAGTGAAAACTTGAGATTTAAAATTTTCAATTTTCAAAATATCAAAGGGGGGAGTATTACCATCAATAACAAACTCTAGCATAAATACTTATTAAGATATTAATAAAATTTGAATGCAGAATCAATTTAGATGCTAAACCATGTTAAAAATGACATTGAGCTTGAAAGTCGGTTCAGTTTTGACAAAGTTATGACTGTTTGACTATGGTCAGACTTTGGATCTAGCACTTTACAAGTCAAAAGAAAATGAAACGTCTCAGAATCAAGTTTAAAGTGTTGTTTTATACTAATTATAACATATGGAATTTATTAAAAGTGAAAACTTGAGATTTAAATTTTCAAATTTCAAATATCAAAGGGAATATTACCATCAATATCGAATTCTAGCATATAATTTTTTTAAATTAATAAAATTTGAATTCAGAATGAATTTAGATGCCAAACCATGATCAAAATGACATTCCTCTGAAAATCAGTTCTAATTTGTCAAATTTATGACTGTTTGACTTAGGTCAGACTTTGGATCTAGCACTTTACAAGTCACATATTTCGTTCAATTTCCCATGATTTTTGACAAGAAAATGAAACGTCTCAGAATCAAGCTTAAAGTGTTGCTTTAAACTAATTATGATATAAGGAGTTTATTAAAAGTGAAAACTTGAGGTTTAATATTTTAAATTTTCAAATTATCAAAGGGGGGAGTATTACCATCAATATCGAATTCTAGCATATATACTTTTTTTTAAGATATCAATAAAATTTTAATGCAGAATGAATTTAAATGCTAAACCATGTTAAAAATGACATTGAGCTTGAAAGTCGGTTCAGTTTTGACAAAGTTATGACTGTTTGACTATGGTCAGACTTTGGATCTAGCACTTTACAAGTCAAAAGAATATGAAACGTCTCAGAATCAAGTTTAAAGTGTTGTTTTATACCAATTATAAAATAAGGAATTTATAAAAAGTGAAAACTTGAGATTTAAAATTTTCAATTTTCAAAATATCAAAGGGGGGAGTATTACCATCAATAACAAATTCTAGCATAAATACTTATTAAGATATTAATAAAATTTGAATGCAGAATCAATTTAGATGCTAAACCATGATCAAAATGACATTAAGCTTGGTTCAGTTTTGACAAAGTTATGACGGATTGACTTTGGTCAGCTTTGGATCTAGCACTTTACAAGTCAAAATTTTCGTTCCATTTCCCATGATTTTTGACAAGAAATTGAAACGTCTCAGAATCAAGTTAAAAGTATTGTTTTATACTAATTATGATATAAGAAGTTTTATTAAAGTGAAAACTTTAAATTTAAAATTTTCAAAATATCAAAGGGGGGAGTATTACCATCAATATCGAATTCTAGCATAAATACTTTTTTTTAACATAAAAATAAAATTTTAATGCAGAATGAATTTAGATGCCACGCCATGATCAAAATGACATTAAGCTTGAAAGTCGGTTCAAATTTGACAAAGCTATGACGGTTTGACTTTGGTCAGACTTTGAAAATAGCACTTTACAAGTAAAATTTTTCGTTAAATTTCCCAAGATTATAGACAAGAAAATGATTCGTCTTAGAATCAAGTTTAAAGTGTTGTTTTATACTAATTATGATATAAGGAGTTTATTAAAAGTGAAAACTTGAGATTTGAAATTTTCAAATTTCCAAATATCAAAGGGGGGAGTATTACCATCAATATCGAGTTCTAGCATAAATACTTTTTATTAAGATATTAATAAAATTTAAATGCAAAATGAATTTAGATGCCAAGCCATGATCAGAATGACATTAACCTTGAAAGTCGGTTCAGTTTTGACAAAGTTAAGACGGTTTGACTTTAGTCAGACTTTGGATCTGGTACTTTACAAGTCAAAATTTTCGTTCAATTTCCAATGATTTTTGACAAGAAAATGAAACGTCTCAGAATCAAGTTAAAAGTATTGTTTTATACTAATTATGATATAAGAAGTTTATTAAAAGTGAAAACTTTTCAAAATATCAAAGGGGGGAGTATTACCATCAATATCGAATTCTAGCATAAATACTTTTTTTTAACATAAAAATAAAATTTAAATGCAGAATGAATTTAGATGCCACGCCATGATCAAAATGACATTAAGCTTGAAAGTCGGTTCAAATTTGACAAAGCTATGACGGTTTGACTTTGGTCAAACTTTGAAAATAGCAAATCAAATTTTTCGTTCAATTTCCCATGATTTTAGACAAGAAAATGATTCGTCTTAGAATCAAGTTTAAAGTGTTGTTTTATACTAATTATGATATTAGGTGTTTATTAAAAGTGAAAACTTGAGATTTAAATTTTCAATTTCAAAATATCAAAGGGGGGAGACCATCAATATCGAATTCTAGCATAAATTTTTTTTTAAGATATTAATAAAATTTGAATGCAGAATGAATTTAGATGCCAAACCATGATCAAAATGACATTCCTTTGAAAGTCAGTCAGTTTTTGACAAAGTTATGACTGTTTGACTTGGTCAGACTTTTGATCTAGCACTTTACAAGTCAAAATTTTCGTTCAATTTTAATGATTTTTGACAAGAAAATGAAACGTCTCAGAATCAAGCTTAAAGTGTTGCTTTATACTAATTATGATATAAGAAGTTTATTAAAAGTGAAAACTTAAGATTAAATATTTTCAATTTTCAAATTATCAAAGGGGGGAGTATTACCATCAATATCGAATTCTAGCATAAATACTTTTTTAAGATATTAATAAAATTTGAATGCAGAATGAATTTAGATGCTAAACCATGATCAAAATGACATTAAGCTTGAAAGTCGGTTCAGTTTTGACAAAGTTATGACTGTTTGACTTTGGTCAGACTTTGATCTAGCACTTTACAGTCAAATATTTCGTTCAATTTTCATGATTTTTTGACAAGAAAATGAAACGTCTCAGAATCAAGCTTAAAGTGTTGTTTTATACTAATTATGATATAAGAAGTTTATTAAAAGTGAAAACTTGAGATTTAATATTTGCAATTTTCAAAATATCAAAGGGGGGAGTATTACCATCAATATCGAATTCTGCCGTAAATACTTTTTTTTTAAATAAATAAAAATTGAATGCAGAATGAAATTAGATGCCAAACCGTGATCAAAATGACATTCTTCTTGAAAATCAGTTAAAATTTGTCAAAGTTATGACTGTTTGACTTTGGTCAGACTTTGGATCTAGCACTTTACAAGTCAAATATTTCATTCATTTTCCAATGATTTTTGACAAGAAATGAAACGTCTCAGAATCAAGTTTAAAGTGTTGTTTTATACTAATTATGACATAAGGAAATTATTAAAAGTGAAAACTTGAGATTTTAAATTTTCACATTTCCAAATATCAAATTGGGAAGTATTACCATCAATATCGAGCTCTAGCATAAATACTTTTTATTAAGATATTAATAAAATTTAAATGCAAAATGAATTTGAATACTTTTTATTAAGATATTAATAAATTTTAAATGCAAAATGAATTTAAATGCCAAGCGATGATCAAAATGACATTAAGCTTGAAAGTCGGTTCAGTTTTGACAAAGTTATGACGGTTTGACTTTGGTCAGACTTTGGACCTGGTACTTTACAAGTCAAAATTTTCGTTCAATTTCCAATGATTTTTGACAAGAAAATGATACGTCTCAGAATCAAGTTTAAAGTGTTGTTTTATACTAATTATGATATAGGAGTTTATTAAAAAAAGTGAAAACTTTAAATTTTCAACCAAAATATCAAAGGGGAGTATTACCATCAATATCGAATTCTAGCAAATACTTTTTTTTTTTTAAATTTGAATGCAGAATGAATTTAGATGCCAAACCATGATCAAAATGACATTCCTCTTGAAAATCAGTTAAATTTGTCAAAGTTATGACTGTTTGACTTTGGTCAGACTTTGGATCTAGCACTTACAAGTCAAATTTTCGTTCAATTTCCAATGATTTTGACAAGAAAATGAAACGTCTCAGAATCAAGTTTAAAGTGTGTTGTTTATACTAATTATGATATAAGAAGTTTATTAAAAGTGAAACTATGATTTAATATTTGCAATTTTCAAAATATCAAAGGGGAGACAATATAACATCAATACTGACAAAATTATGACTGTTTGATTTTGGCAGACTTTGATCTCGCACTTTAAAAATAATAATAACGATATAAGGAGTTTATTAAAAGTGAAAACTTAAGATTAAATATTTCAATTTCAAATATCAAAGGGGAGCTACTTCAGCGAAATTCTGTTTGATTAAGATTCCGGCCATGATCAAATGACATTGCTTGAAAGTCGGTTCAAATTTGACAAAGCATGACTGGTTTGACTTTGGTCAGACTTTGAAGCAATACATATGTCAAATTTTTCGTTCAATTTCCCATGATTTTGACAAGAAAATGAACGTCTCAGAATCAAGTTTAAAGTGTTGTTTTATACTAATTATGATATTAGGTGTTTTTTAAAAGTGAAAACTTGAGATTTGAAATTTTCAAATTTCCAAATATCAAAGGGGGGAGTATTACCATCAATATCGAATTCTGCCGTAAATACTTTTTTTTTCAAATAAATAAAAATTGAATGCAGAATGAATTAGATGCCAAACCATGATCAAACATTCCTCTTGAAAATCAGTTAAATTTGTCAAAGTTATGACTGTTTGACTTTGGTCAGACTTTGATCTAGCACTTTACAAGTCAAATATTTCATTCATTTTCCAATGATTTTTGACAAGAAAATGAAACGTCTCATTATCAAGTTTAAAGTGTTGTTTTATACTAATACTATGATATAAGGAATTTATTAAAAGTGATAACTTGAGATTTGAAATTTTCAAATTTTCAAATATCAAAGGGGGGAGTATTACCATCAATATCGAGCTATAGCATAAATACTTTTTATTAAGATATTATTAAAATTTAAATGCAAAATGAATTTAAATACTTTTTATTAAGATATTAATAAAATTTAAATGCAAAATGAATTTAGATGCCAAACAATGATCAAAATGACTTTAAGCTTAAAAGTTGGTTTAGTTTTGACAAAGTTATGACTGTTTGACTTTGGTCAGACTTTTGATCTAGCACTTTACAAGTCAAAATTTTCGTTCAATTTCCCATGATTTTTGACAAGAAAATGAAACGTCTCAGAATCAAGCTTAAAGTGTTGCTTTATACTAATTATGATATAAGAAGTTTATTAAAAGTGAAAACTTAAGATTAAATATTTTCAATTTTCAAATTATCAAAGGGGGGAGTATTACCATCAATATCGAATTCTAGCATAAATACTTTTTTTTAAGATATTAATAAAATTTGACTGCAGAATGAATTTAGATGCCAAACCATGATCAAAATGACATTCCTCTTGAAAATCAGTATAAATTTGTCAAAGTTATGACTGTTTGACTTTGGTCAGACTTTGGATCTAGCACTTTACAAGTCAAATATTTTGTTCAATTTCCCATGATTTTTGGCAAGATAATGAAACGTCTCATGATCAAGTTTAAAGTGTTGGTTTATACTAATTATGATATAAGGAATTTATTAAAAGTGAAAACTTGAGATTTGAAATTTTCAAATTTCCAAATATTAAAGGCGGGAGTATTACCATCAATATCGAATTCTAGCATAAATACTTTTTTTAAGATGTTAATAAAATTTGAATGCAGAATGATTTAGATGCCAAACCATGATCAAAATGACATTAAGTTTAAAAGTCATTCAGTTTTGACAAAGTTATGACTGTTTGACTTTGGTCAGACTTTGTATCTAGCAAGTCAAAATTTTCGTTCAATTTCCCATGGTTTTGACAAGAAAATGAAACGTCTCAGAATCACGTTTAAAGTGTTGTTTTATACTAATTATGATATAAGAAGTTTATTAAAAGTGAAAGCTTGAGATTTAAATTTTGAACTTTCCAAATATCAAAGGGGAGTATTACCATCAATATCGAGTTTTAGCAGGAATAATTTTTTTTTAAATTAATAAAATTTGAATGCAGAATGAATTTAGATGCCAAACCATGATCAAAATGACATTCCTCTTGAAAATCAGTTCAAATTTGACAAAGTTATGACTGTTTGACTTTGGTCAGGCTTTGGATCTAGCACTTTACAAGTAAAAATTTTCGTTCAATTTCCCATGATTTTTGACAAGAAATTGAAAGTTTAAAGTGTTGTTTTATACTAATTATAACATAAGGAATTTATTAAAAGTGAAAACTTAAGATTAAATATTTTAAATTTTCAAATATCAAAGGGGGGAGTATTACCATCGAAATCGAATTCTATCAATTAAGAGGCCCAGCCATGATCAAAATGACATTAAGCTTGAAAGTCGGTTCAGTTTTGACAAAGTTAAGTTAAAAGTGAAAACTTAAGATTAAATATTCTCAATTTTTAAATTATCAAAGGGGGGAGTATTACCATCAATATCGAACTCTTACATATAAATTTTTTTTTAGGATATTTATAAAATTTGAATGCAGAATGAATTTAGATGCCAAACCATGATCAAAATAACAAATCTCTTGAAAATCAGTTCAAATTTGACAAAGTTATGACGGTTTGATTTTGGTCAGACTTTGGATCTAGCACTTAACATGTCAAATTTTTCGTTCAATTTCCCATGATTTTTGACAAGAAAATGATTTGTCTTAGAATCAAGTGTTGTTTTATACTAATTATAACATAAGGAATTTATTAAAAGTGAAAACTTAAGATTAAATATTTTCAATTTTCAAATTATCAAAGGGGGGAGTATTACCATCAATATCGAATTCTATCAATTAAGAGGCCCAGCCATGATCAAAATGACATTAAGCTTGAAAGTCGGTTCAGTTTTGACAAAGTTATGACGGTTTGACTTTGGTCAATCTTTGGATCTAGCACTTTATAGATCAAAATTTTCGTTAAATTTCCCATGATTTTTGACAAAAATGAAACGTCTCAGAGTCAAGAAAGTGTTGTTTTATACTAATTATGATATAAGAAGTTTATTAAAAGTGAAAACTTAGATTAAAATTTTCAATTTTCAAAATATCAAAGGGGAGTATTACCATCAATATCGAATTCTATAAATACTTTTTTTTTAAATATTAATAAATTTGAATGCAGAATGAATTTAGATGCCAAACCATGATCAAAATGACAAGCTTGAAAATCAGTTCAAATTTGACAAAGTTATGACTGTTTGACTTTGGTCAGACTTTGGATCTAGCACTTTACAAGTAAATTTCACCATTTCCCATGATTTTTGACAAGAAATTGAAACGTCTCAGAATCAAAGTGTTGTTTTATACTAATTATATATAAGGAATTTATTAAAAGTGAAAACTTAAGATTAAATATTTTCAATTTTCAAATATCAAAGGGGGGAGTATTACCATCGAAATCGAATTCTATCAATTTAGAGGCTCAGCCATGATCAAAATGACATTAAGCTTGAAAGTCGGTTCAGTTTTGACAAAGTTAAGTTAAAAGTGAAAACTTAAGATTAAATATTCTCAATTTTTAAATTATCAAAGGGGGGAGTATTACCATCAATATCGAACTCTTACATATAAATTTTTTTTTAGGATATTTATAAAATTTGAATGCAGAATGAATTTAGATGCCAAACCATGATCAAAATAACAAATCTCTTGAAAATCAGTTCAAATTTGACAAAGTTATGACGGTTTGATTTTGGTCAGACTTTGGATCTAGCACTTTACAAGTCAAAAATTTTCGTTCAATTTCCATGATTTTTGACAAGAAAATGATTTCTCAGAATCAAAAAAGTGTTTTTATACTAATTATGATATAAGAGTTTATTAAAAGTGAAAACTTAAGATTAAATATTTTCAATTTTCAAATTATCAAAGGGGGGAGTATTACCATCAATATCGAATTCTAGCATAAATACTTTTTATTAAGATATTAATAAAATTTGAATGCAGAATGAATTAAGATGCTAAACCGTGATGAAAATGACATTCCTCTTGAAAATCAGTATAAATTTGTCAAAGTTATGACTGTTTGACTTTGGTCAGACTTTGGATCTAGCACTTTACAAGTCAAATATTTTGTTCAATTTCCCATGATTTTTGACAAGATAATGAAACGTCTCATGATCAAGTTTAAAGTGTTGGTTTATACTAATTATGATATAAGGAATTTATTAAAAGTGAAAACTTAAGATTAAATATTTTCAATTTTCAAATTATCAAAGGGGGGAGTATTACCATCAATATCGAATTCTAGCATAAATACTTTTTTTAAGATATTAATAAAATTTGAATGCAGAATGAATTTAGATGCTAAACCGTGATGAAAATGACATTCCTCTTGAAAATCAGTATAAATTTGTCAAAGTTATGACTGTTTGACTTTGGTCAGACTTTGATCTAGCACTTACAAGTCAAAATTTTCGTTCATTTCCCATGATTTTTGACAAGAAAATGAAACGTCTCAGAATCAAGTTTAAAGTGTTGTTTTATACTAATTATGATATAAGAGTTTATTAAAAGTGAAAACTTGAGATTAAAATTTTCAATTTTCAAAATATCAAAGGGGAGTATTATTACCATCAATATCGAATTCTAGCATAAATACTTTTTTTAAGATATTAATAAAATTTGAATGCAGAATGAATTTAGATGCCAAACCATGATCAAAATGACATTAAGCTTGAAAGTCGGTTCAGTTTTGACAAAGTTATGACTGTTTGACTTTGGTCAGACTTTGGATCTAGCACTTTACAAGTCAAATATTTCGTTCAATTTCCAATGATTTTTGACAAGAAAATGAAACGTCTCAGAATCAAGCTTAAAGTGTTGCTTTATACTAATTATGATATAAGAAGTTTATTAAGAGTGAAAACTTTAGATTATTTTCAATTTTCAAATTATCAAAGGGGGGAGTATTACCATCAATATCGAATTCTAGCATAAATACTTTTTTTTAAGATATTAATAAAATTTGAATGCAGAATGAATTTAGATGCCAAACCATGATCAAAATGACATTAAGCTTGAAAATCAGTTCAAATTTGACAAAGTTATGACTGTTTGACTTGGGTCAGACTTTGGATCTATCACTTTACAAATCAAAATTTTCGTTCAATTTCCCATGATTTTTGACAAGAAATTGAAACGTCTCAGAATCAAGTTTAAAGTATTGTTTTATACTAATTATGATAAAAGGAGTTTATTAAAAGTGAAAACTTAAGATTTAAATTTTCAATTTCATATCAAAGGGGAGTATTACCATCAATATCGAATTCTAGCATAAATACTTTTTTTAAGATATTAATAAAATTTGAATGCAGAATGAATTTAGATGCCAAACCATGATCAAAATGACATTCCTCTTGAAAATCAGTTAAATTTGACAAAGTTATGACTGTTTGACTTTGGTCAGATTTTGATCTAGCACTTTACAAGTCAAATATTTCGTTCAATTTCCCATGATTTTGACAAGAAAATGAAACGTCTCAGAATCAAGTTTAAAGTGTTGTTTTACTATGATATAAGGAGTTTATTAAAAGTGAAAACTTGAGATTAAAATTTTCAATTTTCAAAATATCAAAGGGGGAGTATTACCATCAATATCGAACTCTAGCATAAATACTTTTTTTTTAAGATATTAATAAAATTTGAATACAGAATGTATTTAGATGCCAAACCATGATCAAAATGACATTAAGCTTGAAAGTCGGTTCAGTTTTGACAAAGTTATGACGGTTTGACTTTGGTCAGACTTTGAATCTAGCACTTTACAAGTCAAAATTTTCGTTCAATTTCCCATGATTTTTGACAAGAAAATGAAACGTCTCAGAATCAAGTTTAAAGTGTTGTTTTATACTAATTATGATATAAGGAGTTTATTAAAAGTGAAAACTTGAGATTTAAAATTTTCAATTTTCAAAATATCAAAGGGAGTATTACCATCAATATCGAATTTAGCATAAATACTTTTTTTTTAAGATATAAATAAAATTTGAATGCAGAATGATTTAGATGCCAAACCATGATCAAAATGACATTCTCTTGAAAATCAGTTAAATTTGACAAAGTTATGACTGTTTGACTTGGTCAGACTTTGGATCTAGCACTTACAAGTCAAAATTTTCTTCAATTTCCAATGATTTTGACAAGAAAATGAAACGTCGCAGAATCAAGTTTAAAGTGTTGTTTTATACTAATTATGATATAAGAAGTTTATTAAAAGTGAAAACTTAAGATTAAATATTTTCAATTTTCAAATTATCAAAGGGGGGAGTATTACCATCAATATCGAATTCTAGCATAAATACTTTTTATTAAGATATTAATAAAATTTGAATGCAGAATGAATTAAGATGCTAAACCGTGATGAAAATGACATTCCTCTTGAAAATCAGTATAAATTTGTCAAAGTTATGACTGTTTGACTTTGGTCAGACTTTGGATCTAGCACTTTACAAGTTAAATATTTTGTTCAATTTCCCATGATTTTTGACAAGATAATGAAACGTCTCATGATCAAGTTTAAAGTGTTGGTTTATACTAATTATGATATAAGGAGTTTATTAAAAGTGAAAAATTGAGATTTGAAATTTTCAAATTTTCAAACTTCCAAATATCAAAGGGGGGAGTATTACCATCAATATCGAGTTCTAGCATAAATACTATTTATTAAGATATTAATAAAATATAAATGCAAAATGAATTTAGATGCCAAACAATGATCAAAATGACATTAAGCTTGAAAGTCGGTTCAGTTCTGACAAAGTTATGACTGTTTGACTTTGGTCAGACTTTGGATCTAGCACTTTACAAGTCAAAATTTTCGTTCAATTTCCATGATTTTTTGACAAGAAAATGAAACGTCTCAGAATCAAGTTTAAAGTGTTGTTTTATACTAATTATGATATAAGGAGTTTATAAAAGTGAAAACTTGAAATTTAAAATTTTCAATTTTCAAATTATCAAAGGGAGTATTACATCATCGATATGAATTCTATCAATTTAGAGGCCAAACCATGATCAAAATGACATTCCTCTTGAAAGTCAGTTCAGTTTTGACAAAGTTATGACTGTTTGACTTTGGTCAGACTTTGGATCTAGCACTTTACAAGTCAAATTTTCGTTCAATTTCATGATTTTTGACAAGAAAATGAAACGTCTGAATCAAGTTTAAAGTGTTGTTTTATACTAATTATGATATAAGGAGTTTATTAAAGTGAAAACTTGAGATTTAAATTTTCAAATTTCCAAATATCAAAGGGATATTACCATCAATATCGAATTCTAGCATAAATACTTTTTTTAAGATAATAAAATTTGAATGCAGAATGAATTTAGATGCCAACCCGTGATCGAAATGACTTTAAGCTTAAAAGTCGGTTCAGTTTTGACAAAGTTATGACTGTTTGACTTTGGTCAGACTTTGGATCTAACTTACAAGTCAAAATTTTCGTTCAATTTCCATGATTTTTGACAAGAAAATGAAACGTCTCAGAATCAAGTTTAAAGTGTTGTTTATACTAATTATGATATAGGAGTTTATTAAAGTGAAAACTTGAGATTTAAAATTTTCAAAATATCAAAGGGGGGAGTATTACCATCAATATCGAATTCTAGCATAAATACTTTTTTTTAAGATATTAATAAAATTTGAATGCAGAATGAATTTAGATGCCAAACCATGATCAAAATGACATTAAGCTTGAAAGTCGGTTCAGTTTTGACAAAGTTATGACGGTTTGACTTTGGTCAGACTTTGGATCTAGCACTTTACAAGTCAAAATTTTCGTTCAATTTCCCATGATTTTTGACAAGAAAATGAAACGTCTCAGAATCAAGTTTAAAGTGTTGTTTTATACTAATTATGATATAAGGAGTTTATTAAAAGTGAAAACTTAAAATTTAAAATTTTCAAATTTCAAAATTTCAAAGATTTTTTACCAAATCGAATCTCAGAATCAAGTTTAAATATTTTTTTTATACTAAATATGATGCAAAAGCTTATTAAAAGTGAAAACTTAAGATCAAAAATTAGGCTTGAAATCGGTTCAGTTTTGACAAAGTTATGACGGTTTGACTTTGGTCAGACTTTGGATCTAGCACTTTGTCAAATTTTCGTTCAATTTCCCATGATTTTGACAAGAAAATGAAACGTCTCAGAATCAAGTTTAAAGTGTTGTTTATACTAATTATGATAGGAGTTTATTAAAGTGAAAACTTGAGATTTAAAATTTTCAATTTCAAATATCAAGGGGAGTATTACCATCAATATCGAATTCTAGCATAAATACTTTTTTATTTTATTAATTTTGACAAAGACATAATGGTTTGACTTTGGTCAGACTTTGGATCAAACACTTTACATGTCAAATATTTCGTTCAATTTCCTATGTTTTTGACAAGAAAATGAAACGTCTCAGAATCAAGTTTAAAGTGTTGTTTTATACTAATTATGATATAAGGTTTATTAAAAGTGAAAACTTGATTTAAAATTTTAAATTTCCAAATATCAAAGGGGAGTATTACCATCAATATCGAATTCTAACATAAATACTTTTTTATTTTATTAATTTGACAAGGGAAGTTATAACCGTTTGACTTTGGTCAGACATGTGGTCAAAAAAAAAAAACACTTTACAAGTCAAAATTTTCGTTCAATTTCCATGATTTTTGACAAGAAAATGAAACGTCTCAAATCAAGTTTAAAGTGTTGTTTTATACTAATTATGATATAAGAGTTTATTAAAAGTGAAAACTTGAAAATTTAATTTTCAAATATCAAAGGGGAGTATTACCATCAATATCGAATTCTAGCATAAATACTTTTTTAGATATAATTAAATTTTAATGAAATGCATGAATTTAGATGCCAAACCATGATCAAAATGACATTTCTCTTGAAAATCAGTTCAAATTTGACAAAGTTATGACTGTTTGACTTTGGTCATACTTTGGATCTAGCACTTTTCATGTCAAATTTTTCGTTCAATTTCCTATGATTTTGACATGAAATTGAAACGTCTCAGAATCAAGCATAAAGTGTTGCTTTATACTAATTATGATATAAGAACTTTAATAAAAGTGAAAACTTGAGGTTTAATATTTTCAAGTTTAAAAATATCAAAGGGGGGAATATTACCATCAATATTGAATTCTAGCAGAACAAATTTTTTTTTAAATAATAAAATTTTAATGCAGAATGAATTTAAATGCCAAACCATGATCAAAATGACATTCAGCTTGAAAGTCGGTTCAGATTTGACAAAGCTATGACGGTTTGACTTTGGTCAGACTTTGGATCTAGCACTTTACAAGTCAAAATTTTCGTTCAATTTCCCATGATTTTTGACAAGAAAATGGAACGCCTCAGAATCAAGTTTAAAGTGTTGTTTTATACTAATTATAATATAAGAAGTTTATTAAAAGTAAAAAGTTTACATTTAATATTTGCAATTTTCAAAATATCAAAGGAGTATTACCATCAATATCGAATTCTAGCATAAATACTTTTTTTTAAGATATTAATAAAATTTGAATGCAGAATGAATTTAGATGCTAAACCATGATCAAAATGACATTAAGCTTGAAAGTCGGTTCAGTTTTGACAAAGTTATGACGGTTTGACTTTGGTCAGACTTTGGATCTAGCACTTTACAAGTCAAAATTTTCGTTCAATTTCCCATGATTTTTGACAAGAAAATGAAACGTCTCAGAATCAAGTTTAAAGTGTTGTTTTATACTAATTATGATATAAGGTTTTTATTAAAAGTGAAAACTTAAGATTAAATATTTTTAATATTTCAAATTATCAAAGAAGGGAGTATAACTATCAATATCGAACACTAGCAAAAATACTTTTTTTAAGATGTTAATAAAACTTGAATGCAGACTGAATTAAGATGCTAAACCTTGATCAAAATGACATTAAGCGAAAATCGGTTCAATTTTGACAAAGTTATGACTGTTTGACTTTGGTCAGACTTTGGATCTAGCACTTTACAAGTCAAATTTTCGTTCAATTTCATGATTTTGATTTTGACAAGAAAATGAAACGTCTCAGTTTTCATATTTGCAATTTTCAAAATATCAAAGGGGGGAGTATAACCATCAATATCGAATTCTGGCATAAATACTTTTTTTTAAGATATTATAAAAATTTGAATGCAGAATGTATTTAGATGCCAAATTATGATCATAATGACATTCCTCTAGAAAATCAGTTCAAATTTGACAAAGTGTTTGACTTTGGTCAGACTTTGGATCTAGCACTTTACAAGTCCAAATTTTCGTTCAATTTCCCATGATTTTTGACAAGAAAATGACACGTCTCAGAATCAAGTTTAAAGTATTGTTTTATACTAATTATGATATAAGGAGTTTATTAAAAGTGAAAACTTAAAATTTAAAATTTTCAATTTTCAAAATATCAAAGGGGGGAGTATTACAATCAATATCAAACTCTAGCATAAATACTTTTTTTTAAGATAATTATAAAATTTGAATGCAGAATGTATTTAGATGCCAATTATGATCAAAATGACATTCCTCTTGAAAATCAGTTCAAATTTGACAAAGTTTTGACTTTGTCAGACTTTGGATCTAGCACTTTACAAGTCAAATTTTCGTTAAATTTCCCATGATTTTGACAAGAAAATGAAACGTCTCAGTGTTTAAATTTGCAATTTTCAAAATATCAAAGGGGAATTACCATCAATATCGAATTCTGGCATAAATACTTTTTTTTAAGATATTAATAAAATTTGAATGCAGAATGAAATTAGATGCCAAACCGTGATCAAAATGACATTCCTCTTGAAAATCAGTTTTAGTTTGTCAAAGTTATGACTGTTTGACTTTGGTCAGACTTTGGATCTAGCACTTTACAAGTCAAATATTTCGTTCAATTTCCAATGATTTTTGACAAGAAAATGAAACGTCTCAGAATCAAGTTTAAAGTGTTGTTTTATACTAATTATGATATAAGAAGTTTATTAAAAGTGAAAACTTGAGATTTAATATTTGCAATTTTCAAAATATCAAAGGGGGGAGTATTACCATCAATATCGAATTTTAGCATAAATACTTTTTTTTAAGATATAAATAAAATTTGAATGCAGAATGAATTTAGATGCCAAACCATGATCAAAATGACATTCCTCTTGAAAATCAGTTAAATTTGACAAAGTTATGACTGTTTGACTTTGGTCAGACTTTGGATCTAGCACTTTACAAGTCAAATATTTCGTTCAATTTCCCATGATTTTGACAAGAAAATGAAACGTCTCAGAATCAAGTTTAAAGTGTTGTTTTATACTAATTATGATATAAGAAGTTTTATTAAAAGTGAAAACTTGAGATTTAAAATTTTCAATTTTCAAAATATCAAAGGGGAGTATTACCATCAATATCGAACTCTAGCATAAATACTTTTTATTTAAGATATTAATAAAATTTGAATGCTTAATGTATTTAGATGCCAAACCCTGATCAAAATGACATTCCTCTTGAAAATCAGTTCAAATTTGACAAAGTTATGACTGTTTGACTTTGGTCAGACTTTGGATCTAGCACTTTACAAGTCAAATATTTCGTTCAATTTCCAATGATTTTTGACAAGAAAATGAAACGTCTCAGAATCAAGTTTAAAGTGTTGCTTTATACTAATTATGAAATAAGAAGTTTATTAAAAGTGAAAACTTGAGATTAAAATTTTCAATTTTCAAAATATCAAAGGGGGGAGTATTACCATCAATATCGAATTCTAGCATAAATACTTTTTTTTTGATATTAATAAAATTTTAATGCAGAATGAATTTAGATGCCAAACCATGATCAAAACAACATTTCTCCTGAAAATCAGTTCAAATTTGACAAAGCTATGACGGTTTGACTTTGGTCAGACTTTGGATCTAGCACTTTACAAGTCAAAATTTTCGTTCAATTTCCCATGATTTTTGACAAGAAAATGGAACGCCTCAGAATCAAGTTTAAAGTGTTGTTTTATACTAATTATAATATAAGGAGTTCATTAAAAGTGAAAACTTAAGATTTGAAATTTTTAAATTTCCAAATATCAAAGGGGGGAGTATTACCATCAATATCGAATTCTAGCATAAATTCTTTTTTTTAAGATATTAATAAAATTTGAATGCAGAATGAAATTAGATGCCAAACCGTGATCAAAATGACATACCTCTTGAAAATCAGTTTTAGTTTGTCAAAGTTATGACTGTTTGAATTTGGTCAGACTTTGGATCTAGCACTTTACAAGTCAAATATTTCGTTCAATTTCCAATGATTTTTGACAAGAAAATGAAACGTCTCAGAATCAAGTTTAAAGTGTTGTTTTATACTAATTAATTAATTGCAATTTTCAAAATATCAAAGGAGGGAGTATTACCATCAATATCGAATTTTAGCATAAATACTTTTTTTTAAGATATTAATAAAATTTTAATGCAGAATGAATTTAGATGCCAAACCGTGATCAAAATGACATTCCTCTTGAAAATCAGTTTAAATTTGCTAAAGTTATGACTGTTTAACTTTGGTTAGACTTTGGATCTAGCACTTTACAAGTCAAGTTTTTCGCTCAATTTCCCATGATTTTTGGCAAGAAAATGAAACGTCTCAGAATCAAGTTTAAAGTGTTGTTTTATACTTATTATGATATAAGGAGTTTATTGAAAGTGAAAACTTGAGATTAAATTTTCAATTTTCAAATTATCAAAGGGTATTACCATCAATATCGAACTCTAGCATAAATAATTTTTTTTGATATTAATAAAATTTGAATGCAGAATGAATTAGATGCCAAACCATGATCAAAATGACATTTCTCTTGAAAATCAGTTCAAATTTGACAAAGTTATGACGGTTTGACTTTGGTCAGACTTTGGATCTAGCACTTTACAAGTCAAAATTTTCGTTCAATTTCCCATGATTTTTGACAAGAAAATAAAACGTCTCAGAATCAAGTTTGAAGTGTTGTTTTATACTAATTATGATATAAGAAAATTATTAAAAGTGAAAACTTAAAATTTAAAATTTTCAATTTTCAAAATATCAAAGGGGGGAGAATTACAATCAATATCGAGTTCTAGCATAAATACTTTTTATTTTATTAGTTTTGACAAAGTTATAACGGTTTGACTTTGGTCAGACCTTGGATCAAGCACTTTACATGTCAAATTTTTCGTTCAATTTCCCATAATTTTTGACAAGAAAATGATTCGTCTCAGAATCAAGTTTAAAGTGTTGTTTTATACTAATTATGATATAAGGAGTTCATTAAAAGTGAAAACTTAAGATTTGAAATTTTTAAATTTCCAAATATCAAAGGGGGGAGTATTACCATCAATATCGAGTTCCAGCATAAATTCTTTTTATTTTATTAGTTTTGACAAAGTTATAACGGTTTGACTTTTCAGACTTTGATCGCACTTTTACATGTCAAATTTTTCGTTCAATTTCCATATTTTTGACAAGAAAATGAAACGTCTCAGAATCAAGTTTAAAGTGTTGTTTTATACTAATTATGATATAAGGAGTTTATTAAAAGTGAAAACTTGAGATTTAAAATTTTAAATTTCCAAATATCAAAGGGGGGAGTATTACCATCAATATCGAATTCTAGCATAAATACTTTTTTTAAGATATTAATAAAATTTGAATGCAGAATGAATTTAGATGCTAAACCATGATCAAAATGACATTAAGCTTGAAAGTCGGTTCAGTTTTGACAAAGTTATGACGGTTTGACTTTGGTTAGACTTTGGATCTAACGTCTCAGAATCAAGTTTAAAGTATTGTTTTATACTAAATATGATATAAAGAGCTTATTAAAAGTGAAAACTTAAGATTTAAAATTAGGCTTGAAAGTCGGTTCAGTTTTGACAAAGTTATAACGGTTTGACTTTGGTCAGACTTTGGATCTAGCACTTTACATGTCAAATTTTTCGTTCAACTTCCCATAATTTTTGACAAGAAAATGAAACGTCTCAGAATCAAGCTTACAGTGTTGTTTTATACTAATTATGATATAAGGAGTTTATTAAAAGTGAAAACTTGAGATTTAAAATTTTCAAATTTCCAAATATCAAAGGGGGGAGTATTATACAATCAATATCGAGTTCTATAAATACTTTTATTTTATTAGTTTGACAAAGTTATGACGGTTTGACTTTGGTCAGACTTTGATCTAGCACTTTACATGTCAAATTTTTCGTTCAATTTCCCATATTTTTGGCAAGAAAATGATTCGTCTCAGAATCAAGTTTAAAGTGTTGTTTTATACTAATTATAATATAAGGAGTTCATTAAAAGCGAAAACTTGAGATTCGAAATTTTTAAATTTCCAAATATCAAAGGGGGGAGTATTACAATCAATATCGAGTTCTAGCATAAAAACTTTTTATTTTATTAGTTTTGACAAAGTTATAACGGTTTGACTTTGGTCAGACTTTGGATCTAGCACTTTACAAGTCAAAATTTTCGTTAAATTTTCCAAGATTTTTGACAAGAAAATAAAACGTCTCAGAATCAAGTTTAAAGTGTTGTTTTATACTAATTATGATATAAGGAGTTTATTAAAAGTGAAAACTTAAAATTTTCAATTTTCAAAATATCAAAGGGGGGAGTATTACCACCAATATCGAAATCTAGCATAAATACTTTTTTTTAAGATATAATTAAAATTTTAATGCAGAATGTATTTAGATGCCAAACCATGATCAAAACAATATTTCTCCTGAAAATCAGTTCAAATTTGACAAAGCTATGACGGTTTGACTTTGGTCAGACTTTGGATCTAGCACTTTACAAGTCAAAATTTTCGTTCAATTTCCATGATTTTTGACAAGAAAATGGAACGTCTCAGAATCAAGTTTAAAGTGTTGTTTTATACAAATTATGATATAAGGAGTTTATTAAAAGTGAAAACTTGAGATTTAATATTTTCCATTTTCAAAATATCAAAGGGGGGAGTATTACCATCAATATCGAATTTTGGCATAAATAATTTGTTTTTAAGAAATTAATGAAATTTGAATGCAGAATGAATTTACATGCCAAGCCATGATCAAAATGACACTCCGCTTGAAAATCGGTTCAGTTTTGACAAAGTTATGACGGTTTGACTTTGGTCAGACTTTGGATCTAGCACTTTACAAGTCAAAATTTTCGTTCAATTTCCCATGATTTTTGACAAGAAAATGGAACGCCTCAGAATCAAGTTTAAAGTGTTGTTTTATACTAATTATAATATAAAAAGTTTATTAAAAGTAAGAAGTTTACATTTAATATTTGCAATTTTCAAAATATCAAAGGGAGTATTACCATCAATATCGAATTCTAGCATAAATACTTTTTTTTAAGATATTAATAAAATTTGAATGCAGAATGAATTTAGATGCCAAACCATGATCAAAATGACATTTCTCTTGAAAATCAGTTCAAATTTGACAAAGTTATGACGGTTTGACTTTGGTCAGACTTTGGATCTAGCACTTTACAAGTCAAATTTTCGTTCAATTTCCCATGATTTTTGACAAGAAAATGAAACGTCTCAGAATCAAGTTTAAAGTGTTGTTTTATACTAATTATGATATAAGGAGTTTATTAAAAGTGAAAACTTGAGATTTAAAATTTTCAAATTTCCAAATATCAAAGGGGGGAGTATTACCATCAATATCGAGCTCTAGCATAAATACTTTTTATTAAGATATTAATAAAATTTAAATGCAAAATGAATTAATATGCCAAACCATGATCAAAATGACATTAAGCTTGAAAGTCGGTTCAGTTTTGACAAAGTTATGACGGTTTGACTTTGGTCAGACTTTGGATCTAGCACTTTACAAGTCAAATTTTTCGTTCAATTTCCCATGATTTTTGACAAGAAAATATAACGTCTCAGAATCAAGTTTGAAGTGTTGTTTTATATTATTTATGATATAAGGAGTTTATTAAAAGTGAAAACTTAAAATTTAAAATTTTCAATTTTCAAAACATCAAAGGGGGGAGTATTACAATCAATATCGAACTCTAGAAAAAATACTTATTTTTAAGATATTAATAAAATTTGAATGCAGAATGAATTTAGATGCCAAACCATGATCAAAATGACATTAAGCTTGAAAGTCGGTTCAGTTTTGACAAAGTTATTACTGTTTGACTTTGGTCAGACTTTGGATCCAGCACTTTACAAGTCCAAATTTTCGTTCAATTTCATATGATTTTTGACAAGAAAATGAAACGTCTCAGTTTTCATATTTGCAATTTTCAAAATATCAAAGGGGGGAGTATTACCATCAATATCGAACTCTTACATATATAATTTTTTTTTTGGATATTAATAAAATTTTAATGCAGAATGAATTTAGATGCCAAACCATGATCAAAACAACATTTCTCCTGAAAATCAGTTCAAATTTGACAATGCTATGACGGTTTGACTTTGGTCAGACTTTGGATCTAGCACTTTACAAGTCAAAATTTTCGTTCAATTTCCCATGATTTTGATAAGAAAATGTAACGCCTCAGAATCAAGTTTAAAGTGTTGTTTTATACTAATTATAATATAAGAAGTTTATTAAAAGTAAAAAGTTTACATTTAATATTTGCAATTTTCAAAATATCAATATCGAACTCTAGAAAAAATACTTTTTTTTAAGATATTAATAAAATTTGAATGCAGAATGAATTTAGATGCCAAACCATGATCAAAATGACATTTCTCTTGAAAATCAGTTCAAATTTGACAAAGCTATGACGGTTTGACTTTGGTCAGACTTTGGATCTAGCACTTTACAAGTCTAAATTTTCGTTCAATTTCCCATGATTTTTTACAAGAAAATGATTCGTCTCAGAATCAAGTTTAAAGTGTTGTTTTATACTAATTATGATATAAGGAGTTTATTAAAAGTGAAAACTTGAGATTTGAAATTTTCAAATTTCCAAATATCAAAGGGGGGAGTATTACCATCAATATCGAGTTCTAGCATAAATACTTTTTATTAAGATATTAATAAAATTTAAATGCAAAATGAATTAAGATGCCAAACCATGATCAAAATGACATTAAGCTTGAAAGTCGGTTCAGTTTTGACAAAGTTATGACTGTTTGACTTTGGTCAGACTTTGGATCTAGCACTTTACAAGTCAAAATTTTCGTTCAATTTCCCATGATTTTTGACAAGAAAATGAAACGTCTCAGAATCAAGTTTAAAGTGTTGTTTTATACTAATTATGATATAAGGAGTTTATTAAAAGTGAAAGCTTGAAATTTAAAATTTTCAATTTTCAAAATATCAAAGGGGGGAGTATTACCATCAATATCGAATTCTAGCATAAATACTTTTTTTTAAGATATTAATAAAATTTGAATGCAGAATGAATTTAGATGCCAAACCATGATCAAAATGACATTCCTCTTGAAAGTCGGTTCAGTTTTGACAAAGTTATGACTGTTTGACTTTGGTCAGACTTTGGATCTAGCACTTTACAAGTCAAATATTTCGTTCAATTTCCAATGATTTTTGACAAGAAAATGAAACGTCTCAGAATCAAGTTTAAAGTGTTGTTTTATACTAATTAATTAATTGCAATTTTCAAAATATCAAAGGAGGGAGTATTACCATCAATATCGAATTTTAGCATAAATACTTTTTTTTAACATATAAATAAAATTTTAATGCAGAATGAATTTAGATGCCAAACCGTGATCAAAATGACATTCCTCTTGAAAATCAGTTTAAATTTGTCAAAGTTATGACGGTTTGACTTTGGTCAGACTTTGGATCTAGCACTTTACAAGTCAAATATTTCGTTCAATTTCCAATGATTTTTGACAAGAAAATGAAACGTCTCAGAATCAAGTTTAAAGTGTTGGTTTATACTAATTATGATATAAGAAGTTTATTAAAAGTGAAAACTTGAGATTAAATATTTTCAATTTTCAAAATATCAAAGGGGGGAGTATTACCATCAATATCGAACTCTAACATATATAATTTTATTTTGGATATTAATAAAATTTGAATGCAGAATGAACTTAGATGCCAAACCATGATCAAAACAACATTTCTCCTGAAAATCAGTTCAAATTTGACAAAGCTATGACGGTTTGACTTTGGTCAGACTTTGGATCTAGCACTTTACAAGTCAAAATTTTCGTTCAATTTCCCATGATTTTTGACAAGAAAATAAAACGTCTCAGAATCAAGTTTGAAGTGTTGTTTTATACTAATTATGATATAAGAAAATTATTAAAAGTGAAAACTTAAAATTTAAAATTTTCAATTTTCAAAATATCAAAGGGGGGAGTATTACAATCAATATCGAGTTCTAGCATAAATACTTTTTATTTTATTAGTTTTGACAAAGTTATAACGGTTTGACTTTGGTCAGACTTTGGATCTAGCACTTTACATGTCAAATTTTTCGTTCAATTTCCCATAATTTTTGACAAGAAAATGATTCGTCTCAGAATCAAGTTTAAAGTGTTGTTTTATACTAATTATGATATAAGGAGTTTATTAAAAGTGAAAACTTGAGATTTGAAATTTTCAAATTTCCAAATATCAAATGGGGGAGTATTACCATCAATATCGAGCTCTAGCATAAATACTTTTTATTAAGATATTAATAAAATTTAAATGCAAAATGAATTTAGATGCCAAGCCATGATCAAAATGACATTAAGCTTGAAAGTCGGTTCAGTTTTGACAAAGTTATGACGGTTTGACTTTGGTCAGACTTGGATCTAGCACTTTACAAGTCAAAATTTTCGCTCAATTTCCCAAGATTTTTGACAAGAAATTGAAACGTCTCAGAATCAAGTTTAAAGTATTGTTTTATACTATTTATGATATAAGGATTTTATTAAAAGTGAAAACTTAAAATTTAAAATTTTCAAAATATGAAATTTCCCATGATTTTTGACAAGAGATTGAAACGTCTCAGAATCAAGTTTAAAGTATTGTTTTTTACTAATTATGATATAAGGAGTTTATTAAAAGTGAAAACTTAAAATTTTCAATTTTCAAAATATCAAAGGGGGGAGTATTACAATCAATATCGAATTCTAGCATAAATACTTTTTTTTAAGATATTATAAAAATTTGAATGCAGAATGTATTTAGATGCCAAATTATGATCATAATGACATTCCTCTAGAAAATCAGTTCAAATTTGACAAAGTGTTTGACTTTGGTCAGACTTTGGATCTAGCACTTTACAAGTCCAAATTTTCGTTAAATTTCCCATGATTTTTGACAAGAAAATGAAACGTCTCAGTGTTCATATTTGCAATTTTCAAAATATCAAAGGGGGGAGTATAACCATCAATATCGAATTCTGGCATAAATACTTTTTTTTAAGATATTAATAAAATTTGAATGCAGAATGAAATTAGATGCCAAACCGTGATCAAAATGACATTACCTCTTGAAAATCAGTTTTAGTTTGTCAAAGTTATGACTGTTTGACTTTGGTCAGACTTTGGATCTAGCACTTTACAAGTCAAATATTTCGTTCAATTTCCAATAATTTTTGACAAGAAAATGAAACGTCTCAGAATCAAGCTTAAAGTGTTGCTTTATACTAATTATGATATAAGAAGTTTATTAAAAGTGAAAACTTGAGATTTAATATTTGCAATTTTCAAAATATCAAAGGGGGGAGTATTACCATCAATATCGAATTTTAGCATAAATCCTTATTTTAACTTATAAATAAAATTTTAATGCAGAATGTATTTAGATGCCAAACCGTGATCAAAATGACATTCCTCTTGAAAAACATGTTAAATTTGTCAAAGTTATGACTGTTTGACTTTGGTCAGACTTTGGATCTAGCACTTTAGAAGTCAAATATTTCGTTCAATTTCCAATAATTTTTGACAAGAAAATGAAACGTCTCATAATCAAGTTTAAATTGTTGCTTTATACTAATTATGATATAAGAAGTTTATTAAAAGTGAAAACTTGAGATTTGAAATTTTCAATTTTCAAAATATCAAAAGGGGGAATATTACCATCAATATCGAATTCTAGCATAAATACTTTTTAAGATATTAATAAAATGCAGAATGAATTTAGATGCCAAACCATGATCAAAATGACATTAAGCTTGAAAGTCGGTTCAGTTTTGACAAAGTTATGACGGTTTGACTTTGGTCAGACTTTGGATCTAGCACTTTACAAGTCAAATTTTTCGTTCAATTTCCCATGATTTTTGACAAGAAAATGAAACGTCTCAGACTCAAGTTTAAAGTGCAGTTTAATACTAATTATGATATAAGGAGTTTATTTAAAGTGAAATCTTGGGATTTAAAATTTTCAATTTTCAAAATATCAAAGGAAGTATTACCATCAATATCGAATTCTAGCAAAATACTTTTTTTTTGAATATTAATAAAATTTGAATGCAGAATGAATTAGATGCCAAACCATGATCAAAATGACATTCCTCTTGAAAGTCAGGTTCAGTTTTGACAAAGTTATGACTGTTTGACTTTGGTCAGACTTTGGATCTCGCACTTTACAAGTCAAATATTTCGTTCAATTTCCAATGATTTTTGACAAGAAAATGATTCGTCTCAGAATCAAGTTTAAAGTGTTGTTTATACTAATTATGATATAAAGTTTATTAAAGTGAAAACTTGATTTAATATTTTCAATTTTCAAAATATCAAAGGGAGTATTACCATCAATATCGAATTCTAGCATAAATACTTTTTTTTAAGATATTAATAAAATTTGAATGCAGAATGAATTTGATGCAAACCATGATCAAAATGACATTCCTCTTGAAAATCAGTTCAAATTTGACAAAGTTATGACTGTTTGACTTTGGTCAGACTTTGGATCTAGCACTTTACAAGTCAAATTTTCGTTCAATTTCCCATGATTTTGACAAGAAAATGAAACGTCTCAGAATCAAGTTTAATGTTGTTTTATACTAATTATATATAAAGTTTATTAAAATGAAAACTTGAGATTTAAATATTTCAATTTTCAAAATATCAAAGGGAGTATACCATCAATATCGAATTCTAGCATAAATACTTTTTTTAAAAATATAAATAAATTTTAATGCAGAATGAATTTAGATGCCAAACCATGATCAAAATGACATTCCTCTTGAAAATCAGTTCAAATTTGACAAAGTTATGACTGTTTGACTTTGGTCAGACTTTGGATCTAGCACTTTACAAGTCAAATATTTCGTTCAATTTCCAATGATTTTGACAAGAAAATGAAACGTCTCAGAATCAAGTTTAAAGTGTTGCTTTATACTAATTATGATATAAGTTTATTAAAAGTGAAAACTTGATTTAATAATTTCAATTTTCAAAATATCAAAGGGGAGTATTACCATCAATATCGAATTCTAGCATAAATACTTTTTTAACATATTAATAAAATTTGAATGCAGAATGAATTTAGATGCCAAACCGTGATCAAAATGACATTCCTCTTAAAAATCAGTTTAAATTTGTCAAAGTTATGACGGTTTGACTTTGGTCAGACTTTGGATCTAGCACTTTACAAGTCAAAATTTTCGTTCAATTTCCCATGATTTTTGACAAGATAATGAAACGTCTCAGAATCAAGTTTTAAGTGTTGTTTTATGCTAATTATGATATAAGGAGTTTATTAAAAGTGAAAACTTGAGATTTGAAATTTTCAAATTTCCAAATTTATTATTTTATATTCATAAAATTTGAATGCAGAATGAAATTAGATGCTAAACCATGATCAAAATGGCATTAAGCTTGAAAGTTGATTCAGTTTTGACAAAGTTATGACGGTTTGACTTTGGTCAGACTTTGGATCTAGCACTTTACAAGTCAAAATTTTCGTTCAATTTCCCATGATTTTTGACAAGCAAATGATTAGTCTCTGAATCAAGTTTAAAGTGTTGTTTTATACTAATTATGATATAAGAAGTTTATTAAAGTGAAAACTTAAAATTTTAAACTTTCAATTTTCAAAACATCAAAGGGGGGAGTATTACAATCAATATCGAACTCTAGCAAAAATAATTTTTTTTAAGATATAAATAAAATTTGAATGCAGAATGAATTTAGATGCCAAGCCATGATCAAAATAACATTTCTCTTGAAAATCAGTTCAAATTTGACAAACTTATGACGGATTGACTTTGGTCAGTCTTTGGATCTAGCACTTTACAAGTCAAATTTTCGTTCAATTTCCCATGATTTTGACAAAAAAAAAAAACGTCTCAGAATCAAGTTTAAAGTGTTGTTTATACTATGATATAAGGAGTTTATTAAAAGTGAAAACTTGAGATTTGAAATTTTCCAATTTCCAAAGATCAAAGGGGGGAGTATTACCATCAATATCGAGTTCTAGCAAAAGTACTTTTTCTTAAGATATTAATAAAATTTAAATGCAAAATGAATTAAGATGCCAAACCATGATCAAAATGAAATTAAGCTTGAAAGTTTTAACGAAGTCAGTTTTGACAAAGCTATGACGGTTTGACTTCGGATCTAGCACTTTATAAGTCAAAATACTCGTTCAATTTCCAATGACTTTTGACAAGAAAATGAAACGTCTCGGAATCAAGCTTAAAGTGTTGTGTTATACTAATTTTGATATAAGGAGTTTATTAAAAGTGAAAACTTAAAATTTAAAATTTTCAATTTTCAAAATATTAAAGGGGGGAGTATTACAATCAATATCAAACTCTAGCATAAATACTTTTTTAAGATATTAATAAAATTTGAATGCAGAATGTTTTAGATGCCAAACCAATCAAAATGAATTCCTCTTGAAAATCAGTTCAAATTTGACAAGTTATGACTGTTTGACTTTGGTCAGTTTTGGATCTTTACAAGTCAAATATTTCGTTCAATTTCCAATGATTTTGACAAGAAAATGAAACGTCTCAGAATCAAGTTTAAAGTGTTGTTTATACTAATTATGATATAAGGAGTTTATTAAAGTGAAAACTT
>NW_022995637.1:0-521 GCF_004354385.1 Drosophila innubila
GATGGATACAGGAAGTGACACAGTCGTGCATAGCCTTCTTATCGATTGATGATTCCTTGACAGACATAACAAAGTGCTGTCATATTTATTTCATATACATAATGATACATTAAAGGGTATGATACGGACGTGCACAACCTGCAAATCGTCTAAAGAATTTTTTAAATAATTTAATACATATAACACACCTGTATCTTATTTCAGAGATAGAGAAAGAGCGTTATGATGTACTACAGAGTATGGGACAGTCGTGCATAGCCTGCTAATCGATGGTTCATTCTGTGACAGACATACCTAAGGTGATTCAAGAGCATTATTCACTTAAAATAAAATAACGCCAGTCAAATAAAAAGTGTGCTAGAATGAGAACTGGCTTTCTTAAAACTCTTATGAAATGTCAAGCGAATATTTAGCTTACAAGAAAATAATGCCACTCAGGGAAGTATGAAAGAAATTGAAGAGAATGTTAACTATCTCTCAAAATCTCACAGACAGCTCTAAATATTTATCCAAATAGTCTG
>NW_022995638.1:0-547 GCF_004354385.1 Drosophila innubila
AAAATTAGATAAATAGTAAAATCATAATAAAAAATATTTATTTTTTCATACATCATAAAATTTATGAATCAGTGATTGCTTAAACAATTTTATAATATTTTAAATCAATGCCCATTTTTGACAATGAATCGCGTGAAATAAATCGATCACCAATAAATATCTGTCTCAATTAAAATTGACTATAATTATTGTTCTGTTTCCAATAATTTGTCGTTGTATAAATTATTTCTTTAGGGAAATAAAAACGAAGCAAAAATTTAATTGTGTTTACAGAACTTCATATAATTAATATGCATAAAAAAAACCCAAGAATTAATAAGCACATTTTACATTTATCAATGTATTAAAATGTGTATAGAAACACCAATGAATATGTGCAATTTTGCTGATGAATTATAAAACTAAAATTATAAAAAAATATGAACATAAATAAAATATAAATATATGTGAAAAATTAAATAAATAAATAATTAAAAAATAAATAAATCACTAAACACTTTCTACTAAGAACAACGACGTCATCGACACAAAGAGAGCAAGAGCGAGC
>NW_022995639.1:0-546 GCF_004354385.1 Drosophila innubila
GCAGTCGCAGTCGACGTCAAATGCAGACAGTAAACAAGCAGCCAAGTGAAGAGTAGAGGGAGGAAATGGGGGGGGGGGGAGGTTGCCACTTGCACTTGGCATGAGCTGAACTCGCACAATAACAATAACAACAAGCATAAAAACAACAGAGAAAGCAGCGCTACAAGGGCGGCGTCGAGAATTGAGAATTGAGAATGTGGGGAAGAGTAACTGGGAGTCGTCTGCAAAATTCTGCACTGCTCACAGGGGTAGCTACCCCTTCAGCTAGGGGTTGCAGCGCTGCACTGCAACCGAGATTAATTAATGACGCACATAAAGGGATATTATTTTAAAGCATTTATTGGGCTAGTTCTAGCTGGAAAGCTCGCTCTTTAAATCATTTATAAATATTTCAAAATTTTTAATAAATTGGTATTCATTTTTAACTGTTGAATTACTTATTAACTTGTCTTAAAAAGGCCTAACCAATGCACTGTTGCCCTAGGTCTGTGTTAAAAAAAAGCTTCTCTTTTTTAACACTGCGCAAAAAATTACACACATTTGCTA
>NW_022995640.1:0-545 GCF_004354385.1 Drosophila innubila
TAGAGTTATGTCAAGTTATACTGGTCATAACATCTCCCCCTGTGACAAATCAAACATCCAGCATTCATAAATAAAACACACATTTATTTTATCTATTTTCGAACAAACAATTTTCAATAAAGAGTTAAAATAGTAATTTAATTTTTAGCCAAATTATTGCTTGAAAACTTAAAAAATTTGAAATGCGCGGCGTTTACATACTTATCGGTCGACCTCCACAATTAAGCCTGTACATTTACCAGCACTGGTGAAAAAGCCGCCATAAATGGTGTCTGTGCAACACTTCTTTACAAGAAGAAGAATACTGTCCAGTTGTTGAGTTACGTTTATCTTTCGTTGGTAAAGAAAACGTCGGAAAAGTGTTAAATACATCATATTTTATAGCAAAAATTAGTGAAAAACATATTTGAATATCCCCGGGTGCTAAATCCAAAAGGTTCCAAACTTAATTTTTGCAAAAACTTATTATAAATAGCATTTAAAAATTTTGCGCGTTCACGGTACTTTCAGCGTGGCGTGTGTATGTACATATGTGTGTGTAATAT
>NW_022995641.1:0-541 GCF_004354385.1 Drosophila innubila
ATGTAAATATGTATGTATGTAAGTTTGAATGTGTACTGCTGCTACTTGTTGTTGTTGCTAAACACTTGACTCATTTCAATATGGCGGCCGGCCGCTCTGTGCAATGTCTCTTAAAAGCTTTCGGTGAAAATTTGTCTTGCATATAGTATTTACTTATGTAGATACATACATACATACATACACGTCTGCACGTATATATGTAGGTATTTATGTATAGTAGATCACTTGGTAGATTTAAACTCCACTAAGATTACTTACATAATTAAATCACTTGTGTCCTCAAGAGCAGTTGGCCGCTTGTTGAAAACGCGACCAAAAATGTGCACTTTTAATATTTCTGCGTCGCAATTTACTGGGTGGTTCCTCACACCACCACTTGAAAATCTTTACGCGAGTTGCCGTTGCTTCAAAGTATGAACTTTACAAAAATTCACACAAAGTGTTTTTTTCAGTTGTTGCTTCACGTAAAACAACAACAGTTATACGAATGTGTTTCGATACACACTATCTATCCTTTTTGCTTTAAATTCTTGCCTTCTTG
>NW_022995642.1:0-538 GCF_004354385.1 Drosophila innubila
TTCTGCATCAAAATTAAAATATCTAATTTTTTTCCATTACAGTACATTTTTTCCTGAAGCAGGCTATATCACAAACGAGCACACTCGACGAACAGAGTTCATACTTGTTGTTTTTGACTCGCTAAAATGTGGGCTCGGCTGCTTTACGTGTGTGTGAAAGTCAAAGAGCACGTGGCGTCATGTCGACACCACTTAAAGGTTCAACTCACCACAATAGGCGGTCATTTATCAGTTGGAGTGGGTAGAAGAGAAGGAGAGAGACAGAGAGGGAGGATAGGGGCTTGTTTACCTCGGAAGATGCAGGCCACTGTCAGGTAACGTCCATGCCTGGGATCACAAGCTGTCATCATGTTCTTCGCATCAAACATCTGTTGGGTCAACTCGGCGACCGTCAGAGCACGATATTGTTGCGATCCCTTGGCGGTCAGTGGGGCAAAGCCGGGCATGAAGAAGTGGAGGCGCGGGAAGGGCACCATATTGACGGCCAACTTACGGAGATCAGCATTGAGCTGACCCGGGAACCGCAGGCAAGTGGTAA
>NW_022995643.1:0-534 GCF_004354385.1 Drosophila innubila
GAATAATATTTATTATTATATTTATTTCATTGATTTTTTGCTTAGTAGTCTGAATAGAAGTCTGAAGTAGTCTACTGGAATAATATTTATTATTACATTTATTTCTTTTAATTTTTGTTTAGTAGCCTGAAAAATTTTGAAAATGTGAGGAAAAAAATAATAATATTGTTATAGATTGCAATCAAATATTAATAATTATTATAACATAAAGCTGACATAAAAAAACAATCAAAAAATTCCACTTTAGTATGAAATCTTGGTTGTGCAAGACAACCTAGAGTTTTTACCTATTTATATGCAGTTTTTAAATATTTTTAAAATATTTTTTATGTACTTTTTTATTTTATATACATTTTTTTTAAAAATTATGCTGATTGATGAGGTTTCTGGTTAATTTTTAACAACTTGCTCTTTACATTATATTTTAAAGGGACTCTTCTTTACACCATAATTTACAGGGTCTCTCGCAGTCGAGCTAGCGCGTAGTTTTTTTTTACCTATTTTATGATACGAATATTAATTAACATTTGGTTC
>NW_022995644.1:0-533 GCF_004354385.1 Drosophila innubila
CAATCATTCACATTAAATACTGATCTCAATAATTGTCATAAAAACAAAGTGTTAAAATATTTGTTATTAAATTTATAATATTAAAATTGGCAATTATAATATATAAATCTATTGTTAGCTAGATTCATTCTTAAAATTTGCCCTTTTTCTGTGAATCAAACGTAACAATAGATATTTTTCCAGTCTACCTGGAACAAGATTCTGCTTAAAAACTGCTGAAATGGATTTTTGAACATCTGCTTTCGCTTAGGGGTTGATTTTTTCCGATCAGAGCGCGTAACGTATTTTTTCTCCTTTATTTTTGAAGTATGTATACTGGTTTCATTGCGCTTGCATTCCATTGCATGTTGATCTTAAAACCTGTTTAGTTTAACTGCAGTTAACTCTTGTTATAGTTTTTAATGATATTTGCTTAATTGCGCTACACAATTTCATGAATTCAACACGAAAGTTTATCAAATACAGTATATATAATGAAATTTGATGATATCTTTTTGATTTTGTTAATTTCTTTTGTGCAGATTTTACAAATT
>NW_022995645.1:0-531 GCF_004354385.1 Drosophila innubila
CATTCTGGGATCTGGCACGTTTCCGTTAACGTGTTCCACATTTGTAAACATAATTTTTAAATGTTGAGAAAGGGTATTAAACTAATTTCTAATCCATAAATGAAACGTTAGCTCACGCTTAACTTAATTGGTTTTACAGATAGAACATTCTCTTTCAAGATCTATTAAACCAATGTTCTCACACCTTCATAATAAACTCCCAATGTGCAGCACTCGAATTAGTCTCGCTGTCTTTGGTCAACTCCCTCGAAACCCTCAACCCGCAGCTTGATTGTGCTGTGAGTCATCAAAACGACGCCAAGTGGCAGCTACCAGTCTTCAATACCAAATCAAGCATTACTTGCATAACCCAACCGAAGTCATCGACCAACAACCATCGACCATCATCATTATGACCATCTTCATCATTATGCCCATCATCTTCATTATGACCATCATTATCATCATTATGACCATCACGATCATTATTGAGCTGGCATGCATAAATATTTTTGTAAAGCACAACTTGGGCTGAGAAGCTGCATGGAGCTG
>NW_022995646.1:0-531 GCF_004354385.1 Drosophila innubila
ATAATAATAATAATAATAATAATATAAGTAAGAATGTGAACAATGCCAAAAGTTGATTCTATTTAAATTGGTAAATGCAACAGTGTTTCAATGAATGTTACAGCGGATGCAGTGAAACCCTTTTGTTGTGGCAAACTCTTACAAATACGGAAGTAGGAAAGTCAGTACTCAACAGTCAGTACTCAACAGCCACTAGTTGAGTCACTCAGCTATTCCCAAGTGTGTGTGTGTGTGTTTATTGTAACTCGCACATTTCCGTTCATTCTCATGGCTGCCAGTTTTTATCAGTTGTATCAATGGGCGAAGTTTGACGTTGCGTTGACAGTCGAATACGAATACGAACACGTCTACGAATACGAATAAAGATACGAATACGTATACAATCACGAATACGAAATTAAATACGAATTGGAATACGAGTACCACAACTTTTGTTTATGTGCCACTTTTATCTTTTTCTCAACTATCTTCGACATCGGTCAGGTTATCAACTTATCAACATATTCAAGCGAATCCTGACTAGCTTTGAAT
>NW_022995647.1:0-3334 GCF_004354385.1 Drosophila innubila
AGAAGCATATATAGAAGGTATATAGAGCAGAATAAGGCTGTAAAGTGGCGTATATAGTTAAATAAGAAGGATTTGGGGTAAATAGGAGTATATAGACAGATAAGGCTGTAAAGTGGCATATATAGTTAATGAGATTTTAGAGTAAATAGAGTAATAGAAGCATTTATAGAAAATTATATAGAACAGAAAATATAGGTGTATAATGGCGTATATAGTTGAATAAGAAGGATTTGGGGAGTAAATAGAGGTAATAAAGCATTTATAGAAAGGTATAAGGGGCAGATAAGGGTGATAATAGCGTATATAGTTGAATAAGAAGGATTTGGGAAGTAAATAGAGGTAATAGAAATTTATAGAAGGTATATAGGCAAATATAGGTGTATAATGGCGTATATAGTTGAATAAAGGATTTGGGGAGTAAATAGAGGTAATGAAGCATTTATAGAAGGTATAAAGAACAGAATAAGGCTGTAAATGGCGTATATAGTTGAATAAGAAGGATTTTAGAGTAAATAAGGTAATAGAAGCATTTATAGAAGGTATATAAGGCAAATATAGGTGTGTAAATTAGCGTATATAGTTGAATAAGAAGAATTTGGGGAGTAAATAGAGGTAAAAGAAGCATTTATAGAAGGTATATAGGGCAAATATAGGTGTATAATGGCGTATATAGTTGAATAAGAAGGATTTGGGGAGTAAATAGAGGTAATAGAAGCATTTATAGAAGGTATATAGGGCAAATATAGGTGTATAATGGCATATATAGTTGAATAAGAAGGATTTGGAGGGTAAATAGAGGAGAAAAAAATATATAGAAGGTATATAGGGCAGATAAGGTGTAAAGTGGCGTATATAGTTAATTAGAAGGATTTTGGAAGTAAATTGAGGTAATAAAGCATTTATAGAAGGTATATAGGAGCAAATATAGGTGTATAAATGGCGTATATATAGTTGAATAAGAAGGATTTGAGGAGTAAATAAAGTAAAAGCATTTATAGAAGGTATATAGAGGCAAATATAGGTGTATAATGGCGTATATAGTTGAATAAGAAGGATTTGGGGAGTAAATAGAGGTAAAAGAACATTTATAGAAGGTATAAAGAGCAGATAAGGGTAGATAATGGCGTATATAGTTGAATAAGAAGGATTTGGGGGAGTAAATAGGAAGGAAATTATAGAAGGTATAAAGGGCAGATAAGGGTAGATAATGGCGTATATAGTTGAATAAGATGTATTTGGGGAGTAAATAGAGGTAATAGAAGCATTTATAGAAGGTATATAGGGAAAATATAGGTGTATAATGGCGTATATAGTTGAATAAGAAGGATTTTAGAGAAAATAGAGGAATAGAAGCATATATAGAAGGTATATAAGGCAGATAAGGCTGTAAATGGCGTATATAGTTAATAGAAGGATTTGGAGAAGTAAATAGAGAATTATAGAAGCATTTATAGAAGGTATATAGGGCAAATATAGGTGTATAATGGCGTATATAGTTGAATTAGAACGATTTGGGGAGTAAATAGAGGTAATAGAAGCATTTATAGAAGGTATAAACGGCAGATAAGGGTGGAAAATGTCGTATATATTTGAATAAGAAGGATTTGGGGAGTAAATAGAGGTAATAGAACCATTTATAGAAGGTATATAGGGCAAATATAGGTGTATAATGGCGTATATAGTTGAATTAGAACGATTTGGGGAGTAAATAGAGGTAATAGAAGCATTTATAGAAGGTATATAGGGCAGATAAGGCTGTAAAGTGACGTATATAGTTAATTAAGAAGGATTTTGGAAGTAAATTGAGGTAATAGAAGCATTTATAGAAGGTATATAGGTCAAATATAGGTGTAAATTGGCGTATATAGTTGAATAAGAAGGAATTGGGGAGTAAATAGATGTAAAAGAAGTATTTATAGAAGGTATATAGGGCAAATATAGGTGTATAATGGCGTATATAGTTGAATAAGAAGGATTTTGGAAGTAAATAGAGGTAATAGAAGCATTTATAGAAGGTATATAGGGCAAATATAGGTGTATAATGGCGTATATAGTTGAATAAGAAGGATTTGGGGAGTAAATAGAGGTAATAGAAGCATTTATAGAAGGTATAAAGGACAGATAAGGGTAGATAATGGCGTATATAGTTGAATAAGATGGATTTGGGGAGTAAATAGAGGTAATAGAAGCATTTATAGAAGGTATATAGGGCAAATATAGGTGTATAATGGCGTATATAGTTGAATAAGAAGGATTTGGGGAGTAAATAGAGGTAATAGAAGCATTTATAGAAGGTATATAGAGCAGATAAGGTAAATAATAGCGTATATAGTTGAATAAGAAGGATTTGGGGAGTAAATAGAGTAATAGAAGCATTTATAGAAGATATATATAGGAAATATAGGTGCTAAATAGTATATAGTTGAAAAGAAGGATTTTTAGGAGTAAATAGAGGAATAGAAGCATATATAGAAGGTATATAGGGCAGAATAAGGCTATAAAGTGGCGTATATAGTTAATAAGAAGGATTTGGGAAGTAAATTGAGGAGTAAAGAAGCATTTATAGAAGGTATATAGGGCAAATATAGGTGTATAAGTGTATATAGTTGAATAAGAAGGATTTGGGGAGTAAATAAAGGTAATAGAAGCATTTATAGAAAGGTATATGGGCAAATATAGGTGTATAATGGCGTATATAGTTGAATAAGAAGGATTTAGGAGTAAATAAGAGGTAAGAAGCATTTATAGAAGGTATATAAGGAAAATATGGGTGTATAATGGCGTATATAGTTGAAAAGGATTTTAGAAGAAATAGAATAGAAACATATAAAGGTATAAGGCAAATATAGGTGTAAATGGCGTATATAGTTGAATAAGGATTTAGGAAGTAAATAGAGGTAATAAAAGCATTTAAAGGTATATAGGGCAAATATAGGTGTATAATGGCGTATATAGTTGAATAGAAGTTTGGGGAGTAAATAGAGGTAATAGAAGCATTTATAGAAGGTATATATAAGCAAAATATAGGTGATAATGGCGTATAGTTGAATAAGAAGGATTTGGAGAGTAAATAGAGGAATAGAAGCATATATAGAAGGTATATAGAGGCAGATAAGGTGTAAAGTGTATATAGTTAAATAAGATGGATTTGGGGAGTAAATAGAGGTAATAGAAGCATTTGTAGAAGGTATTTATGGCAAATATAGGTTAATAATGGCGTATTTAGTTGAATTAGAAGGATTTAAGGAGTAACTAGAGGTAAAAGAAGCACTTATAGAAGGTATATAGGGCAAATATAGGTGTATAATGGCGTATATAGTTGAATAGAAGGATT
>NW_022995648.1:0-530 GCF_004354385.1 Drosophila innubila
CCAGTTGAGCTCCAGCTCCAGCCCTAGCTTCTGCTTCCCCTTGCCCGGCCCAGCATCCTTTAATGGGATTATTGAGCAGTGAAGCGTGTAATGCGTCAGCCTCGACACTCTATTTCTGAGTTTTGCAGTTTTTGAGCCAGATACCACAAGCACTGGCAAGTTTGCACATTATCCAATGTGTCCTTGTCTTGCTTTGTCGAGTTCACTTTTTGGCAGACGGTGCGTATGGGTAATGTGCAAGTGTGTGCATGCCATTGAGCTGATGATAGTGTCAACCGATTATTGTGTACCCATATCAACTCGTATGTTCATTTAAAAGTTAGTTGACAAACGTAAGAAAATATTTAATTTTTTAGTTCGTTCGATTTCGGCAGCCACGATTTATGGGTAATTTAATTAAATGTATTAAATGCCAATTACTATGTTCATTATGATTGGGTTGTTGCATCTTATATAAATAATAAATTAATAAGCTAACTTTCAAGAACTGTATTTGCTGACCCTGCGTATTCGTAATTTTTATCTCTGAT
>NW_022995649.1:0-530 GCF_004354385.1 Drosophila innubila
TAAGATATTTAAATTTCTTTAATTAATTTGAAGACAAATATGTTTATCATCTTAGACAGATTTATGTTATTCCAACTAGGATTGAAAATTGTATCTTCCGCCTTCGACTTGGATCTTTCTCCGAGCCACCAACAGCTGCTTTTAACAGCAATGTAAAGACTTACATTACAGAATGTTATGATTCCGTCAAACTTAATGACATCAGCCCAGGCGTGGTATACCAAACAGCTTTTAACAGCTGAAGCACGCAATTTAAATTAAAAACATAATTTGTAAACAATTGTTTTATATTTTATAAATTCTTACAAATACTTTTAAAGTTCGTTGAAAGTTTAATTTTTTTAGCTTCAGAATTACAGAAAACGACAAAGTTTCACCGCTTAAAACAGCTAATATGGCAGCACTGGCAAGTGAACTATATGACCTACAGTCAGGAACCTAGTTCGTTCTTTTCGTGTTCTGAAAAAATTGAAAAACTCTAGGTAAAAAAAAAAAATAAAATAAAAAAAAGGTAAAAAATGCAGAATACC
>NW_022995650.1:0-527 GCF_004354385.1 Drosophila innubila
GCTGTTGCAAGCTGGAGGCAAGTACGAGTATGTCACGCAAAATGATGAATTACTCGCCGGGGACGCGCGTCAGACTTTGATGAGAGACGACAGCGTGAAATTAGACAAAATGATATGGGCCAGAGGGAGTTGGCCCGAAGTTACCTGTACCTCAGCACATACATATATACAATTTGTAGGCACAGAAGCATACGGTACAAAGGCTTATAAGTTTGTGACAGTATCTGTTCGTATGAGCATCTAAATCAAGATAATCTAATAAGAGCTAGAGCAACCAAATTTTACATAAAGCTCGTTCATGCACTTTGTCAGCTCTCCTCCGCCACAAAAAGCAAAAATAAATTTAATTAATTGACCTGGACAAATTGGAAGCTTTCAAAACAAGAATTTTCAAGCTAATTCTTAAAAATCTATAGATTTTTCATATAGCAGCTTTATGATTGAGTGGATCGATTTGAATCAAATTTGGTCAGGATGTCTAAAAATAACCGCAATGCCTTTTCTGTCAAATTGGTTTAGATATCCTC
>NW_022995651.1:0-524 GCF_004354385.1 Drosophila innubila
ATTCTTTTTAATTAAAGTTGAAACCAAATTCTAAAATTTGTTTTAAAAAACTAAAATACTATTTAAAAAAAAAAACGGATTGCTTCGCAACTATTAATTCATGTTTTAAAGTCAATAACAATTTTACAATTCATATCAAATAAGATAAAATGGATTTTATTAACATATTTTAGACCCTGATATTATTCATTTCCCACTTACCTCAAGCTTTCCTTTAATATACCATGTCCAATAATGAAGTGCAGTTTATCCAAATGACTGCTGCCAGCACTCATCCAGAGTTGATAGAACTCCTCGGATTCCCTTTGACCATTGCCAATCAATTTGGGTGGACGTCGGAGAGTCTGTCGAATAAATCGACGTTGCTTGGTGCCTAGAATTCGTGCCATGTCCTGCATGAGCTGTGGATTGCGTAAGGAATGATCTGTTGGAGCGGGAGCGGCCTCAGGTAGATCCTCCATAAAACGCAAAATCATTATCCAAATGACCTAAAGGAAATATAAAACAAGCTTAAAATAAATTAC
>NW_022995652.1:0-524 GCF_004354385.1 Drosophila innubila
GTCAAAAGCGGTTATTTTGGGCTTAAATGGCTGTCTCTTATACACATCTTTTCCTTAAACAAAATTATGAATTAAGGACATTCTTAAAGTAAAATGGGAATTTCGCCGAAGATTGTAAAAAAGATGCAGACATATAAAAATGCTATGGAAATAGAAACTTTGATTTGAAGAGTTTAGAAAAAATTAATGAATATACAGTTTAAAAACCTCAGCGCGACATAACACGAGCTTCAGATCAAGAGAAAATAAATTATACATTCAACTAAATTTATGTTGTATATAAAATCTGAAACTATTAAATTTTCTAGCACTTTCTAGAGATTTATATTTAAGCAACAAGATAGGTAACAATATTTTTCTCAATCATACCTATCAATTAAGGACATTCTAAAAGTAACAAGGAAATTTCTGCTTAAAGAGTATAATAAAAATAAAAATTAATACAAATAAAAGTGATAATACAAAATAATATAGAAATGATATAAATAAATATTACGAAATTTAGGTCAATATAAACTAAAAAT
>NW_022995653.1:0-524 GCF_004354385.1 Drosophila innubila
CTATAGAGTGGCAAGGAAATTTTCTTTATTTTTTTATTTCAGAAATTATATATTCCTGAAGAATTGCCCATAATAGCACCCCGGCTTATTAAAGCTGTGTTCTTACGGACAGGCCTCCGCTCACCCGATTAAGGGTGCGGGCAGAAAAATATCATCGAAAGTCAGCATGCAGCGGGAAGAAAAATCAACTTTAATAAAACCCACAACTGAAAGCCTCTAAATAAATAAATAATGAAAAAAGTGCTTATATAATAAAAAATATAAATAAAATAAATAATAAATATAAAAAGTGCATAAGAGTAGTGTGTGCAGAAAATTTGTGAACTTTTTTATAAATTGATGAACTGAAATGAAAGAAAAAAAAGTTTAAAATTTATATATATCTATATATGTGAAGTTGCTAGACAAATGAATTAAGTAATTTTAATTTAAAAAAAAAAATATATGAGCAAAAAATTAAAAAAAAAAGGATAAATAACAAAGAAGTTTTCTTTGTTTTTTTTAAATTAAATAAAAAATGTTAT
>NW_022995654.1:0-517 GCF_004354385.1 Drosophila innubila
CTATCATACACACACACACACAACACGAAAAAAAAATACTATAGATAGAAGTAGGAAGAAATTGTACTTATATGTTTAAGTCGCATGTTCACAATGTGTAGCACCAGCATCTAAGCCAAAGTTGCTGTTGGTGTTAGCCAAGCCAAAGATGCATTTATTGCTATTTAGGCCAACTCAATGCGGGTTCTGCGCAGCCTCTTTTAGGCCCCCTCCATGTCATATCTGGCAATTTTCATACTTCCATTTCCCACAATGTAACATTCATTCAATGCCAGCAAATAAATTATGTATCTAAACTTTTAGTTTAGGCATAACAGCAAGTTACAGCTACAGCTGTACAGTACATACTTGTATCTGTAAGATACAGCTAGTCTGCCTTTTGTTATCTTAATCTATGCGTTCAGTTCACGCCTTCAGTCCATTGATTTCATTCAGCATCAGGATTTATGCAAATCCAAAACATTGCCAACAACTTCGTTAAGGTTGCCTTTATTTTTTCTATTTTTTTTTTTAATGA
>NW_022995655.1:0-516 GCF_004354385.1 Drosophila innubila
AAAAAAAATAGCTATAAATAATGAAATTGTAAAGCTGAAAAAATAATAATAATAATAAGTTTTTCGAGAACTTTCCCAATTTTCAACAGCATCTATCTAAAAAACGCCAAATTGCCCATACAAAAAAAAAAAAATAGCTATAAATAAAGAAATTGTAAAGCTGAAAAAATATTCAGTAAATACATAAATATTTTTTAAAGATTTTTTGGAAACATTTTCATTTTCTCCGAATTGCATATGCTTATTTCTTCAGTATTTCCAAAAAAAATTCTAACTTGTTTATACAATTCACTTCAATTGTTCAATTCAATTGTTTATACAAAAAAATAATATTAGTTAGCAAATAATATGAAATTAAGGCAGTTTTTGGGTACCTTTCCAAACTATATGATCCCACTCAAATTGTTCACTTTTCCAAAAAAGCTAACCTGCTTATATCATTAAAATATAAATAAATAGATTTGCCTAATTCTTGATACACTAAAGTAAGCAAACAATTTGAAATTTATGAAGTTT
>NW_022995656.1:0-514 GCF_004354385.1 Drosophila innubila
GCGGCCAATACATTTGTAAAGAAAAGAATAAAGAAAAATTGAGAATTTTAATAATATATTAATGTTGGTATTCCGACTTACTTTCTAGACCCTTTTTAACACGGGCGCAATTTTCCTGAACTAAGAAGCAATCGTTTTTGAACTCAAAAAAACATCCATTATCATCAGGACTACAAATTGGAGCCTTCACCTTGGGACATGGAAGTAAAGGACAATTCTCAGCAGCAACCAAAGAAAGCAATGCTGAGAAATAATCTAAATAAATATATGCGATAACAAAAGTATCTATTTTATATACTCTTTCAAATATTAGTATACATACTCACTTAAAATTATGGTCCAGTACAATATCATATTCATGTTATTTGCTCCAATACAGATTTTTCTCTGCCGTGAGTTATATTATACATTATTTCCCTGGAAACCGCGTTAATAATTCTTACTAATTGGCTTGAAAATATATAATTTCACGCTAGTTATTTAATTTAAATGGAAGCTGAGTGAATTCCTCTTT
>NW_022995657.1:0-512 GCF_004354385.1 Drosophila innubila
AATTTTAAGAAGAGTGTTTAAAAATATTATACTATAATTATATAATTATTAAAATTCACAATTTCTTTTCACGGTTGAACATTGTAGCAAGGATGTCTCGCTGCCCGTTTCCATGCAACGTGCCATGGCCGCCGAGGCGGAGGCGACTCGTGATGCTCGTGCCAAGGTTATCGCAGCCGAGGGTGAAAAGAAGTCGGCAAGTGCCCTGAAAGACGCCTCCGATATCATATCCTCCAGTCCATCTGCACTACAGGTAAGTCACTAAACTCCCTTTCGAATTATTAAACATTAACCAATTGTTAATCTTTTCACAGCTGCGTTATTTGCAAACACTGAGCAGCATTTCTGCAGAGAAAAACTCTACAATTGTGTTCCCGCTGCCTATGGAATTACTTACGCCATATTTGGCCAAATATATGCCCATGATGCAACTGCCACCCAAGCCAGATTTGCCCCCAGAGCAACCAGCTCCATATTCTCAATCCTCCATGCTATAAATATTTTTATTTATA
>NW_022995658.1:0-27126 GCF_004354385.1 Drosophila innubila
TGTATAATGGCGTATATAGTTAGATAAGTTGGATTTGGGAGTAAATTGAGGTAATAGAAGCATTTATAAGAAGGTATATAGGGCAAATATAGTGTATAATGGCGTATATAGTTGAATAAGATGGATTTGGGGAGTAAATAGGGTAATAGACTCATTTATAGAAGGTGTATATAGGGAAATATGGTGTATAATGCCGTATATAGTTGAAAAGGAAGGATTTGGGGAACAAATAGAGAAATAAAGCATATATAGAAGATATATAGGGCAGATAAGGCTGTAAAAGTGGCGTATATAGTTAAATAAAAGGATTTGGAGCATTAAATGAGGTAATAGAAGCATTTATAGAAGGTATATAGGAACAAAACATAGGTGTAAATTGGCGTATATAGTTGAATAGGAAGGATTTAGAGATAAATAAAAGGTAATAGAAGCATTTAAAGAAGAAGGTATAGAAGAAATATAGGTGTATAATGGCGTATATAGTTGAATAAGAAGGATTTGGGAGTAAATAGAGGTAATAAAGCATTTATAGAAAAGGTATATAGGGCAGATAATGGTGTATAATGGCGTATATAGTTGAATAAGGATTTGATTTGGATTAATAGAGGTAAAAGAAGCATTTATAGAAGGTATATAAGAGCAGATTAGGGTAGATAATGGCGTATATAGTTGAATAAGATGGATTTAAGGAGTAAATAAAGTAATAGAAGCATTAATAAGGTATATAGGGGCAAATATAGTGTATAATAGCATATATAGTTGATAAGAAGGATTTAGGGGAGTAAAGAAATAATAGAAACATATATAGAAGGTATTAGGGCAGATAAGGCTGTAAAGTGGCGTATATAGTTAATTAAATTTTGGGGAGTAAATTGAGGTAATAGAAGCATTTATAGAAGGTATATAGGGCAATATAGTGTATAATGGCGTATATAGTTGAATAAGAAGGATTTGGGGAGTAAATAAGGATAATAGAAGCTTTATAGAAGGTATAAAGGACAGATAAAGTGTATAATGGCGTATATAGTTGAATAAGAAGGATTTGGGGAGTAAATAGAATAATAGAAGCAGTTATAGAAGGTATATATAGAGAAATATAGGTGTATAATGCATATATAGTTGAAAAAGGAAGGATTTTAGGAGTAAATAGAGAAATAGAAGCATTTATAGAAGGTATATAAGACGAATAAGGTGTAAAATGGCGTATATAGTTAAATAAAAAGGATTTGGGGAGTAAATTGAGGTAATAGAAGCATTTAAAGAAGGTATATAGGGCAAATATAGGTGTATAATGGCATATATAGTTGAATAAGAAGGATTTGGGGAGTAAATAGAAGTAAATAGAAGCATATATAGAAGGTATATAGAACAAATAAAGGTGTAAATGGCGTATATAGTTGAATAGGAAGGATTTGGGGATAAAATAAGAGTAATAGAAGCATTTATAAGAAGGTATATAGGGACAAATATAGGTGTAAATTGGTATATAGTTGAATAAGAGGATTTGGGGAGTAAATAAAGGTAATAGAAGCATTTATAGAAGGTATATAGGGCAAATATAGGTGTATAATAAGGCGTATATAGTTGAATAGGAAATATTTGGAGGTAAATAGAGGTAATAGAAGCATTTATAGAAGGTATAAAGGGCAAATAAGGTGTATAATGGCGTATATAGTTGAATAGATGGATTTGGGGGAGTAAATAGAGGTAATAGACTCAGTTATAGAAGGTATATAGGGAAATATAGGTGTACAATGGCGTATATAGTTGAAAAGGAAGGTTTTAGAGACAAATAGAGAAATAGAAGCATATATAGAAGGTATATAGGGCAGATAAGGCTGTAAAGTGGCGTATATAGTTAAATAAGAAGGATTTCGGAAGTAAATTGAGGTAATAGAAGCATTTATAGAAGGTATATAGGGCAAAAATAGGTGTAAAATGGCGTATATAGTTGAATAAGAAGGATTTAGAGAGTAAATAAAAGTAATAGAAGCATTTAAAGAAGGTATATAGGGCAAATATAGGTGTATAATGGCGTATATAGTTGAATAAGAAGGATTTGGGAGTAAATAGAGGAAATAAAGCATATATAGAAGGTATATAGGGCAGATAAGGCTGTAAAGTGGCGTATATAGTTAATAGAAGGATTTAGGAAGTAAATTGAGTAATAGAAAGCATTTATAGAAGCTATATAGAACAAATATATAGGTGTAAATTGGCGTATATAGTTGAATAAGAAGGATTTAGAGAGTAAATAAAGAGTAATAGAAGCATTTAAAGAAGGTATATAGGGCAAATATAGGTGTATATTGGCGTATATAGTTGAATAAGTTGATTTGGGGAGTAAATAAAGGTAATAGAAGCGTTTAAGAAGGAATATAGGGCAAATATAGGTGTATAATGGCGTATTTAGTTGACTAAGATGGATTTAGAGGGGTAAATAGAGTAATAGAACTCAGTTATAGAAAGTATATATAGGAAATATGGGTGCACAATGCCGTATATAGTTGAAAAGGAAGGATTTTGGGGCAAATAGAAGAAATAGAAGCATATAAGGTATATAGGGCAGATAAAGGCTGTAAATAGCGTATATAGTTAATAAAAGGATTTGGGCAGTAAATTGAGTAATAAAGCATTTATAGAAGGTATATAGGGCAAACATAGGTGTAAATTGGCGTATATAGTTGAATAAGAAGGATTTAGAGAGTAAATAAAGGTAATATAAGCATTTAAAGAAGGTATATAGAGGCAAATATAGGTGTAATGGCGTATATAGTTGACTAAAAGATGGATTTAGAGGAGTAAATAGAGGTAATAGATGCTTTTATGAAAGGTATATATGGCAGATAATGGTGTATAATGGGTATATAGTTGAATAAGAAGGATTTGGTTATTAATAGGGGTAAAATAAGCATTTATGGAAGGTATAAAGAGCAGATTAGGGTAGATAATGGCGTATATAAATGAATAAGATGGATTTGGGGAGTAAATAGAGGTAATAGAAGCATTAATAGAAGGTATATAGGGCAAATATAGGTGTATAATGGCATATATAGTTGAATAAGAAGGATTTGGGGAGTAAAAAGAGGAAATAGAAGCATATATAGAAGGTATTAAGGGCAGATAAGGCTGTAAAGTGGCGTATATAGTTAATTAAGAAGGATTTTGGAAGTAAATTGAGGTAATAGAAGCATTTATAGAAGGTATATAGGGCAAATATAGGTGTATAATGGCGTATATAGTTGAATAAGGAAGTTTGGGGAGTAAATAGAAGTAATAGAAGCATTTATAGAAGAAGGTATAAAGAGCAGATAAGGGTGGATAATGGCGTATATAGTTGAATAAGATGGATTTGGGGAGTAAATAGAGGTAATAGACTCAGTTATAGAAGGTATATATGAGAAATATGGGTGCACAATGCCGTATATAGTTGAAAAGGAAGGATTTTGAGAGCAAATAGAGGAAATAGAAGCATATATAGCAGGTATATAGGGCAGATAAGGCTGTAAAGTGGCGTATATAGTTAAATAAAAGGATTTGGGCAGTAAATTGAAGGTAATAGAAGCATTTATAGAAGGTATATAGCAAACATAGGTGTAAATTAGCGTATATAGTTGAATAAGAAGGATTTGGGGAGTAAATAAAGGTAATAAAGCATTTAAAGAAGGTATATAGAGGCAAATATAGGTGTATAATGGCATATATAGTTGAATAAGAAGGATTTGGGGAGTAAAAGAGGAAATAGAAGCATATATAGAAGGTATATAGGGCAGATAAGGCTGTAAAGTGGCGTATATAGTTAATTAGGAAGGATTTTGGAAGTAAATTGAGGTAATAGAAGCATTTATAGAAGCTATATAGGGCAAATATAGGTGTAAATTGGCGTATATAGTTGAATAAGAAGGATTTGGGGAGTAAATAAAGGTAATAGAAGCATTTAAGAAGGTATATAGGGCAAATATAGGTGTATATTGGCGTATATAGTTGAATAAGATTAGGATTTGGGGAGTAAATAAAAGAATAATAGAAGCATTTAAAGAAGGTAATATAGGGCAAATATAGGTGTATAATGGCGTATATAGTTGACTAAGATGGATTTGGGGGTAAATAGAGGTAATAGACTCAGTTATAGAAGGTATATATGGAAATATAGGTGCACAATGCGTATATAGTTGAAAGGAAGGATTTTAGAAAATAGAAGAAATAGAAGCATATATAGCTGATATATAGGGCAGATAAGGCTGTAAAGTAGCGTATATAGTTAAATAAAAGGATTTGGCAGTAAATTGAGTAATAGAAGCATTTATAGAAGGTATATAGGGCAAACATAGGTGTAAATTGGCGTATATAGTTGAATAAGAAGGATTTGGGGAGTAAATAAAAGGTAATAGAAGCATTTAAAGAGAAGGTATATAGGGCAAATATAGGTGTATAATGGCGTATATAGTTGAATAAGATGGATTTAAGAATAAATAGAGGTAATAGAAGCTTTATAGAAGGTATATAAGAGAATAATAGTGTATAATGGCGTATATAGTTGAATAAGAAGGATTTGGGGAGTAAATAAGTAAATAAAGCATTAATAGAAGGTATATAGAGAGCAGAATTAGGTGTATAATGGCGTATATAGTTGAATAAGAAGGATTTGGGGAGTAAAAGAAATAAGAAGCATATATAGAGAAGGTATAAGAGGCAGATAAGGCTGTAAAGTGGCGTATATAGTTAATTAAGAAGGATTTTGGAAGTAAATTGAGGTAATAGAAGCATTTATAGAAGGTATATAGGGCAAATATAGGTTAATATATGGCGTATATAGTTGAATAAAGGATTTAGGGAGTAAATAGAGTAATAGAAGCATTTATAGAAGGTATAAAAAGCAGATAAGGTGGATAATGGCGTATATAGTTGAATAAGATGGATTTAGAGGAGTAAATAGAAGTAATAGACTCAGTTATAGAAGGATATATAGGAAATATGGGTGCACAATGCGTATATAGTTGAAAAGGAAGGATTTTAGGAAAAATAGAAATAGAAGCATATATAGCAGGTATATAGGGCAGATAAGGCTGTAAAGTGGCGTATATAGTTAAATAAAAAGGATTTGGGCAGTAAATTGAGGTAATAGAAGCATTTATAGAAGGTATATAGGGCAAACATAGGTGTAAATTGGCGTATATAGTTGAATAAGAAGGATTTGGGGAGTAAATAGAGGTAATAGAAGCATTTATAGAAGGTATATAGGGCAAATATAGGTGTATAATGGCGTATATAGTTGAATAAGAAGGATTTGGGGAGTAAAAAGAGGAAATAGAAGCATATATAGAAGGTATATAGGCAGATAAGGCTGTAAAATGCGTATATAGTTAATTAGGAAGGATTTTGAAATAAATGAGTAATAGAAGCATTTATAGAAGGTATATAGAGGCAAATATAGGTGTAAATTGGCGTATATAGTTGAATAAGAAGGATTTAGGGAGTAAATAAAAGTAATAGAAGCATTTAAAAGATATATAGGGCAAATATAGGTGTATATTGGCGTATATAGTTGAATAAGAAGATTTGGGGAGTAAATAAAGGTAATAGAAGCATTTAAGAAGGAATATAGGGCAAATATAGGTGTATAATGGCGTATATAGTTGACTATAAGATGGATTTAGAGTAAATAGAATTAATAGACTCAGATTATAGAAGGTATATATAGGAATATGGTGTATAATGCATATATAGTTGAATAAGAAGGATTTTAGGAGTAAATAGAAGAAATATAGAAGCATATATAGAAGATATATAGGGCGAATAAGGCTGTAAGTAGCGTATATAGTTAAATAAAAAAGGATTTGGGAGTAAATTGAAATTAATAGAAGCATTTATAGAAGGTAATAAGACAGAAATAAGGCTGTAGTGGCATATATAGTTAATTAAGAAGGATTTGAGAGTAAATAAAGGTAATAAAGCATTTATAGAAGGTATATAGGACAAATATAGGTGTATAATGGCGTATATAGTTGAATAAGAAGGATTTGGGGGAGTAAATAAAGGTAATAGAAGCATTTATAGGTATAAAAAAAGCAGATAAGGGTGGATAATGGCGTATATAGTTGAATAAGATGGATTTGGGGAGTAAATGAGGTAATAGACTCAGTTATAGAAGGATATATGGGAAATATAGGTGCACAATGCGTATATAGTTGAAAAGGAAGGATTTAGAACAAATAGAAATAGAAGCATATATAGTATTTAAAGGCAGATAAGGCTGTAAAGTAGCGTATATAGTTAAATAAAGGATTTAGGCAGTAAATTAAGTAATAAAGCATTTATAGAAGGTATATAAGGCAAATATAGGTGTAAATTAGCGTATATAGTTGAATAAGAAGGATTTGGGGGTAAATAAAGGTAATAGAAGCATTTAAAGAAAGGTATATAGGGCAAATATAGGTGTATATATGGCGTATATAGTTGAATAAGATGGATTTAGGGAGTAAATAGAAATTAATAACTCAGTTATAGAAGGTATATAAGGAAATATGGGTGCACAATGCAAATATATAGTTGAAAAGGATTTTGAGAACAAATAGAAGAAATAGAATATATAAGCTGATATATAAGGGCAGATAAGGCTGTAAAAGTGGCGTATATAGTTAAATAAAAGGATTTGGGCAGTAAATTGAAGTAATAGAAGCATTTATAGAAGGTATATAGAGAATATAGGAATGAAATATATAGTTGTAAATTGGGGGGGGTAAATAAAAGGTAATAGAAGCATTTAAAGAAGGTATATAGAGCAAAATATAGGTGTATAATATATATAGTTGAATAAGAGGATTTGAAAGTAAGAAATAAAATATATAGAAGGTATATAGGGCAGATAAGGCTGTAAAGTGGCGTATATAGTTAATTAAGGAAGGATTTTGGAAGTAAATTGAGAGTAATAGAAGCATTTATAGAAGTATATAGGGCAAATATAAGGTGTAAATTGGCGTATATAGTTGAATAAGAAGGATTTGGGGAGTAAATAAGGTAATAGAAGCATTTAAAGAAGGTATATAAAGGCAAATATAGGTGTATATTGGCGTATATAGTTGATAAGTTAGTTGGGGAATTAAATAAAGGTAATAAGTAAATAGAGTTAATAGAAGCATTTATAGAAGAGTATATAAGAGAGCAGATAAAGGTGGATAATGGCGTATATAGTTGAATAGATGGATTTGGGAGTAAATAGAGGTAATAGACTCAGTTATAGAAGGTATATATGAGGAAATATGGGTGCACAATGCCGTATATAGTTGAAAAGGAAGTTTTGGGAACAAATAGAAGAAATAAAGAGAAGCATATAATAGCTGATATATAGGAGGGCAGAATATAAGCTGTAAATAGTATATAGTTAAATAAAAAGGATTTGGGCAGTAAATTGAGGTAATAGAAGCATTTAAAGAAGGTATATAGGGCAAATATAGGTGCATAATGGCGTATATAGTTGACTAAGATGGATTTGGGGAGTAAATAGAGGTAATAGAAGCATTTATAGAAGGTATATAGGGAATAATGGTGTATAATGGCGTATATAGTTGAATAAAGTTTGGTTGGATAAAGGTAAATAAGCATTTATAGAAGGTATAAAGAGCAGATAAAGGTAGATAATGGCGTATATAGTTGATAAGATGGATTTGAGGAGTAAATAGAAGTAATAGAAGCATTAATAGAGAAGGTATAGGGCAAATATAGGTGTATAATGGCATATATAGTTGAATAGAAAGATTTGAGGGTAAAAGAGGAAATAGAAGCATATATAGAAGGTATTAGGGCAGATAAGGCTGTAAAGTGGCGTATATAGTTAATTAAGAAAGGATTTTGGAAGTAAATGAAATTGATAAGAAGCATTTATAGAAGGTATATAGGCAAATATAGGTGTATAATGGCGTATATAGTTGAATAAGAAGGATTTGGGGAGTAAATAAAGTAATAGAAGCATTTATAGAAGGTATATAGGGAAATATGGGTGCATAATGGCGTATATAGTTGAAAAGGATTTGGGAGTAAATAGAGGAAATGAAGCATATATAGAAGGTATTATAGGCAGATTAGGTGTAAATGGCGTATATAGTTAAATAAAGGATTTAGGTAATAAATAAAGTAATAGAAGCATTTATAGAAGGTATATAAAGGCAAAACATAGGTTATAAATTGGCGTATATAGTTGAATAAGAAGGATTTGGGGGTATAATAAAATTAATAGAAGCATTTAAAGAAGGTATATAGGGCAAATATAGGTGTATAATGGCATATATAGTTGAATAAGAAGGATTTGGGGGAGTAAAAGAAATAAAGCATATAGAAGGTATATAGGGCAGATAAGATGTAAAGTGGCGTATATAGTAATGGAAGGATTTTGGAAGTAAATTGAGATATAGGCAATTAATAGAAATATATAGGGCAGAATATAAATTGTAAATTGGCGTATATAGTTGAATAAGAAGAAAGGATTTGGAATAAATTAAATATAATAAAGCATTTAAGAAGGTATATAAGACAAATATAGGTGTATATTGGCGTATATAGTTGAATAAGAAGGATTTGAGGAGTAAATAAAAATTAATAGAAGCATTTAAGAAGAATATAGAGACAAATATAGGTGTATGGCGTATTTAGTTGAATAAGATGGATTTAGGGAGTAAATAAGTAATAGACTCAGTTATAGAAAGGTATATATAGGAAATATAAGGTGCACAATGCCGTATATAGTTGAAAAGGAAGGATTTTGGGAGCAAATAGAAGAAATAGAATATATAGCTGATATATAGGGCAGATAAGGCTGTAAAGTAGCGTATATAGTTAAATAAAAGGATTTGGGCAGTAAATTGAGGTAATAGAAGCATTTATAGAAGGTATATAGGGCACATAAGGGTGTAAATTGAAGTTGTAAAAAGGTAATAAAAGAAGCATTTAAAGAAGGTATATAGAGCAAATATAGGTGTATAATGGCATATATAGTTGAATAAGAAGGATTTAAGGAGTAAAAGAGGAAATAGAAGCATTTATAGAAGGTATATAGGGCAGATAAGGTGTAAAAAGTGGCGTATATAGTTAATAGGAAGGATTTAGGAGTAAATTAGAGATGTAGAAGCATTTATAGAAGGTATATAAGGGCAAATAAGGTGTAAGTGGCGTATATAGTTGAATAAGAAGATTTAGGGAGTAAATAAAGGTAATAGAAGCATTTAAGAAGGTATATAAGGCAAATATAGGTGTATATTGGCTATATAGTTAAATAAAGTTGGATTTGTTAGAGTAAATAAAAGTAATAATAGTTAAATAGAAGGTAATAGAAGCATTTGTAGAAGGTATAAGAGCAGATAAAGGAGTGGATAATAGCATATATAGTTGAATAAGATGGATTTGAGGAAAATAGAGTAATAAGACTCAGTTATAGAAGGTATATATAGGGAAATATGGGTGCACAATGCCGTATATAGTTGAAAAGGAAGGATAGGAACAAATAGAGAAATAGAAGCATATATAGCAAGTATATAGGGCAGATAAGGCTGTAAAGTGGCGTATATAGTTAAATAAAAAGATTTGGGAAGTAAATTGAGGTAATAGAAGCATTTATAGAAGGTATATAGAGAAACATAGGTGTAAATTGGCGTATATAGTTGAATAAGAAAGGATTTGGGGAGTAAATAAAAGGTAAAGAAGCATTTAAAGAAGGTATATAAGGGCAAATATAGGTGTATAATGGCGTATATAGTTGACTAAGATGGATTTGAAAGTAAATAGAGGTAATAGACTCAGTTATAGAAGGTATATAGGGAAATATGGGTTACTAAATGCCGTATATAGTTGAAAAGGAAGGATTTGGGAGCAAATAGAAGAAATGAATATATAAGCTGATATATAGGGCAGATAAGGCTGTAAAGTAGCGTATATAGTTAAATAAAAGAGATTTGGGCAGTAAATGAGGTAATAGAAGCATTTATAGAATATATAGGGCAAACATATAGAGTGTAATTAGGGGTAAATAAAAGGTAATAGAAGCATTAAAGAAGGTATATAGAGCAAATATAGGTGTATAATGGCGTATATAGTTGAATAAGAAGGATTTGGGAGTAAAAGAGGAAATAGAAGCATATATAGAAAGGTATATAGGGCAGATAAGGCTGTAAAATGGCGTATATAGTTAATTAGGAAGGATTTTGGAATAAATTAAGGTAATAGAAGCATTTATAGAAAGCTATATAAGGGCAAATATAGGTGTAAATTAATAATATATAGTTGAATAAGAAGGATTTAAGGAATAAATAAAAGGTAATAGAAGCATTTAAAGAGAGAAGGTATATAAGGCAAATATAGGTGTATATTGGCGTATATAGTTGAATAAGTTAGTTGGGAAGTAAATAAAAGGTAATAAAGCATTTAGAGGTAATAAAAACATTTAGAAAAGTATAAGAAACAGATAAGACAGATAATGGCGTATATAGTTGAATAAGATGGATTTGAGGGAGTAAATAGAAAATAAAAGACTCAGTTATAGAAGGTATATATAGGAAATATAGGTGCACAATGCCGTATATAGTTGAAAAGGAAGGATTTTAGGAGCAAATAGAAGAAATAGAAAGCATATATAAGCTGATATATAGAATGAATAAGGCTGTAAGTATATATAGTTAAATAAAAAGGATTTAAAGGCAATAAATTGAATGTAGAAGCATTTAAAGAGAAGGTATATAAGGAAAGACAAATATAGGTGCATAATGGCGTATATAGTTGAATAAGATAGTTTGGGGGAGTAAATAGAGGTAATAGAACATTTATAGAAGGTATATATGGCAAATAATAGTGTATAATAGGTATATAGTTGAATAAGAAGTTTAGTTAGATTAAAAGGAGTAAAATAAGCATTTATAGGTATAAGAAACAGATAGGAGTGGAATAATGGCGTATATAAATGAATAAGATGGTTGGATTTAGGAAGTAAATAAAGAGGAATAATAAAGCATATTAATAGAAGGTATATAGAGACAAATATAGTGTATAATGGCATATATAGTTGAATAAGAAAGATTTAGGGAGTAAGAGGAAATAAAGCATATATAGAAGGTATAAGAAGACGAATAGGCTGTAAAGTAGCGTATATAGTTAATAAGAGAAGGATTTGGAAGTAAATTGAAGTAAATAGAAGCATTTATAGAAGGTATAGGGCAAATATAGGTGTAAATTGGCGTATATAGTTGAATAAGAAGGATTTGGGGAGTAAATAAAGGTAATAGAAGCATTTAAAAGAAGGTATATAAGGCAAATATAGGTGCATAATGGCGTATATAGTTGAATAAGATGGATTTAGAGGGAGTAAATAGAGTAATAGACTTTATTAGAAGATATATAGCAGATAATAAGTATATAATAGGTATATAGTTGAATAAGAAGATTTTAGAGTAAAAGGGAGTAAAATAAGCATTTATAGAGTATAAAAAAGATTAGTTAGAATGGAATTATAGCGTATATAAATGAATAAGATGGATTTAGGGAAGTAAATTGAGGAGTAATAGAAGCATTTATAGAAGGTATATAGGGCAAATATAGGTGTATAATGGTATATAGTTGAATAAGAAGGATTTGGGAATAAATAGAGGTAATAGACTCAGTTATAGAGAAGGTATATATGGGAAATATGGGTGTATAATGCAGTATATAGTTGAAAGGAAGGATTTTAGAGACAAATGGAAATAGAAGCATATATAGAAGGTATATAGGGCAGATAGGCTGTAAAGTGGCGTATATAGTTAAATAAAAGGATTTGGGCAGTAAATTGAGGTAATAAAGCATTTATAGAAGGTATATAGAACAAACATAGGTGTAAATGGCGTATATAGTTGAATAAGAAGGATTTGGGGGGGTAAATAAAGGTAATAAAAGCATTTAAAGAAGGTATATAGGGCAAATATAGGTGTATAATGGCATATATAGTTGAATAAGAAGGATTTGAGGTAAAAGAAATAAAAGCATATATAGAAGGTATATAGGGCAGATAAGGCTGTAAAGTGGCGTATATAGTTAATAAAGGAAAATTTTGGAAGTAAATTGAGAGTAATAGAAGCATTTATAGAAGCTATATAGAGGCAAATATAGGTGTAAATTGGCGTATATAGTTGAATAAGAAGGATTTAAGGAGTAAATAAAGGTAATAGAAGCATTTAAAGAAGAATATAGGGCAAATATAGGTGTATATTGGCGTATATAGTTGAATAAGTTGGATTTGGGGAGTAAATAAAGGTAATAGAAGCATTTAAAAAGAAGGAATATAGGGCAAATATAGGTGTATAATGGCGTATATAGTTGAATAAGATGGATTTGGGGAGTAAATAAGTAATAGACTCAGTTATAGAAGGTATATATAGAAATATGGGTGCACAATGCGTATATAGTTGAAAAGGAAGGATTTTGAACAAATAGAAGAAATAAGAAGCATATATAAAGCTGATATATAGGGCAGATAAGGCTGTAAAGTAGCGTATATAGTTAAATAAAAAGGATTTAGGCATAAATTAGAGTAATAGAAGCATTTATAGAAGGTATATAGAGCAAATATAGGTGTAAATTGGCGTATATAGTTGAATAAGAAGGATTTGGGGAGTAAATAAAGGTAATAGAAGCATTTAAAAGGTATATAGGGCAAATATAGGTGTATATTGGCGTATATAGTTGAATAAGTTGGATTTGGGGAGTAAATAAAGGTAATAGAAGCGTTTAAAGAAGGAATATAGGGCAAATATAGGTGTATAATGGCGTATTTAGTTGACTAAGATGGATTTGGGGAGTAAATAGAGGTAATAGACTCAGTTATAGAAGGTATATATGGGAAATATGGGTGCACAATGCCGTATATAGTTGAAAGGAAGGATTTTGAGAGAGCAAATAGAAATAGAAGCATATATAGCAGGTATATAGGGCAGATAAGGCTGTAAAGTAGCGTATATAGTTAAATAAAAGGATTTGGGCAGTAAATTGAGGTAATAGAAGCATTTATAGAAGGTATATAGGGCAAACATAGGTGTAAATTGGCGTATATAGTTGAATAAGAAAAGATTTAGGGAGTAAATAAAAGGTAATATAAGCATTTAAAGAAGGTATATAGGGCAAATATAGGTGCATAATGGCGTATATAGTTGACTAAGATGGATTTAGAAGTAAATAGAGTAATAGATGCTTTTATTGAAGGTATATATAGCAGATAATGGTGTCTAATGGAGTATATAGTTGAATAAGAAGGATTTGGTTAGTTAATAGAATTAAAATAAGCATTTATGGAAGGTATAAAAAAGAACAGATTAGAATAGAATAATAGCGTATATAAATGAATAAGATGGATTTAGAGGAGTAAATAGAGGTAATAGAAGCATTAATAAGTATATAGAAGACAAAAATATAGGTGTATAATGGCATATATAGTTGAATAAGAAGGATTTAAGAAGTAAAAGAAGGAAATAGAAGCATATATAAAAGGTAATAAGGGCAGATAAAGGCTGTAAAGTATGTATAATTAATTAGAAAAGGATTTTGGAAGTAAATTGAGGTAATAGAAGCATTTATAGAAGGTTATATAGGGCAAATATAGGTGTATAATGGTATATAGTTGAATAAGAATTTAGAGATAAATAGAAGGTAATAAAGCATTTATAGAAGGTATAAAGAAACAGATAAGATTAGATAATGGCGTATATAGTTGAATAAGATGGATTTGAGGGAGTAAATAGAGAGTAATAGAAGCATTATAGAAATATATAAGGGCAAATATAGGTGTATAATGGCGTATATAGTTGAATAAGAAGGATTTGGGAAGTAAAAAAAAAATAAAGCATATATAGGTATATAGGGCATAAGGCTGTAAAGTGGCGTATATAGTTAAATAAAAGGATTTGGAGCGTAAATTAGAATTAATAAAAGCTTTATAGAAGGTATATGAGGCAAACATATAGGAGTATAATTAGCGTATATAGTTGAATAAGAAGGATTTAGAGGTAAATAAAAGGTAATAAAGCATTTAAGAGAAGGTATATAAGGGCAAATAGGTGTATAATGGCATATATAGTTGAATAAGAAAATTTGAGGAGTAAAAAGAGGAAATAAAGCATATAGAAGGTATATAGGGCAGATAAGGCTGTAAAGTGGCGTATATAGTTAATTAGAAGGATTTTGGAAGTAAATGAGGTAATAGAAGCATTTATAAAGGTATATAAGGCAAATATAGGTGTAAAATTAGCGTATATAGTTGAATAAGAAGGATTTGGGGAGTAAATAAAGTAATAAAGCATTTAAAAGAAGGTATATAGGGCAAATATAGGTGTATATTGGCGTATATAGTTGAATAAGTTGGATTTGGGAGTAAATAAAAGGTAATGAAAGCGTTTAAAGAAAGAATATAGGGCAAATATAGGTGTATAATGGCGTATTTAGTTGACTAAGATGGATTTGGGGAGTAAATAGAGTAATAGACTCAGTTATAGAAGGTATATATAGGAAATATAGGTGCACAATGCCGTATATAGTTGAAAAGGAAGGATTTTAGGGAGCAAATAGAAGAAATAGAAGCATATATAGCTGATATATAGGGCAGATAAGGCTGTAAAGTAGCGTATATAGTTAAATAAAAGGATTTGGGCAGTAAATTGAGGTAATAGAAGCATTTATAGAAGGTATAGGGCAAACATAGGTGTAAATTGGCGTATATAGTTGAATAAGAAGGATTTGAGGAGTAAATAAAGGTAATATAAGCATTTAAAGAAGGTATATAGGGCAAAATATAGGTGCATAATGGCGTATATAGTTGACTAAGATGGATTTGAGGGAGTAAATAGGAATAATAGATATACTTTTATTGAAGGTATATATGGCAGATAATGGTGTCTAATGGCGTATATAGTTGAATAAGAAGGATTTGAGTTGGTTAATAGGGTAAAATAAGCATTTATGGAAGGTATAAGAGCAGATTAAGGGTAGATAATGGCGTATATAAATGAATAAATGGATTTGGGGAGTAAATAGAAGGTAATAGAAGCATTAATAGAAGGTATAGGGCAAATATAGGTGTATAATGGCATATATAGTTGAATAAGATTTAGGGGAGTAAAGAAATAAAGCATATATAGAGAATTAAGAGCGAATAAGGCTGTAAGTGGCGTATATAGTTAATTAGAAGGATTTTGGAAGTAAATTGAGGTAATAGAAGCATTTATAAGAAGGTATATAGGGCAAATAGGTGTATAATGGCGTATATAGTTGAATAAGGGAAGTATTTAAGGGAAGTAAATAGAGGTAAAAATTGGCGTATAGTTGAAAGAGGATTTGGGAGTAAATAAAGGTAATAAAACATTTAAAAGAAGGTATATAGGGCAAATATAGGTGTATAATGGCGTATATAGTTGATAAGATGGATTTGGGGAGTAAATAAGAGGAAATAGAAGCATATATATAGAAGGTATAAGGGCAGATAGGTGTAAAGTGGCGTATATAGTTAATTAAGAAGGATTTTGGGAAGTAAATGAGGTAATAGAAGCATTTATAGAAGGTATATAGGGGCAAATATAGGTGTATAATGGCGTATATAGTTGAATAAGAAGGATTTGGGGAGTAAAAAGAGGAAATAGAAGCATATATAGAAGGTATATAGGGCAGATAAGGCTGTAAAATGGCGTATATAGTTAATTAGGAAGGATTTGGAAGTAAATGAGTAATAGAAGCATTTATAGAAGGTATATAGGGCAAATATAGGTGTATAATGGCGTATATAGTTGAATAAGAAGGATTTGGGGAGTAAATAAAGGTAATAGAAGCATTTAAAGAAGGTATATAGGGCAAATATAGGTGTATATTGGCGTATATAGTTGAATAAGTTGGATTTGGGGAGTAAATAAAGGTAATAGAAGCATTTAAAGAAGGAATATAGGGCAAATATAGGTGTATAATGGCGTATATAGTTGAATAAGATGGATTTGGGGAGTAAATAGAGGTAATAGACTCAGTTATAGAAGGTATATATGGAAAATATGGGTGCACAATGCCGTATATAGTTGAAAAGGAAGGATTTTGGGAGCAAATAGAAGAAATAGAAGCATATATAGCAGGTATATAGGGCAGATAAGGCTGTAAAGTAGCGTATATAGTTAAATAAAATTTTGGGCAGTAAATTGAGTAATAAAGCATTTATAGAAGAGTATATAGGGCAAACATAGGTGTAAATGGCGTATATAGTTGAATAAGAAGGATTTGGGGAGTAAATAAAAGGTAATATAAGCATTTAAAGAAGGTATATAGGGCAAATATAGGTGCATAATGGCGTATATAGTTGACTAAGATGGATTTGGGAGTAAATAAAGTAATAGATGCTTTTATTGAAGGTATATATGGCAGATAATGGTGTCTAATGGAGTATATAGTTGAATAAGAAGGATTTGGTTAGTTAATAGGGGTAAAATAAGCATTTATGGAAGGTATAAAGAGCAAATTAGGGTAGATAATGGCGTATATAAATGAATAAGATGGATTTGGGGAGTAAATAGAGGTAATAGAAGCATTAATAGAAGGTATATAGGGCAAATATAGGTGTATAATGGCATATATAGTTGAATAGAAGGATTTGGGGGTAAAAGAAATAGAAGCATATATAGAAGGTATTAAGGGCAGATAAGGCAAAGTGGCGTATATAGTTAATTAAGAAGAAGGATTTTGAGAGTAAATTGAAATTAATAAACATTTATAGAAGGTATATAGGGCAAATATAGGTGTATAATGGCGTATATAGTTGAATAGGAAGGATTTGGGGAGTAAATAAAGTAATAGAAGCATTTATAGAAGGTATAAAACAGATAAGGTGGATAATGGCGTATATAGTTGAATAAGATGGATTTGGGGAGTAAATAGAGGTAATAGACTCAGTTATAGAAGAAGGCATATATAGGGAAATATGGGTGCATAATGGCGTATATAGTTGAAAGGAAGGATTTTAGGGAGTAAATAGAGGAAATAAAGAAGCATATATAGAAGGTATTTAGGGCAGATAAGCTGTAAGAATGTATATATAGAAGGTATTTATGTAGATAAGGCTGTAATTTAGCGTATATAGTTAAATAAAAGTTTGGGAGTAAATGAGTAAAGAAAGCATTTATAAAGAAAAGTATATAAAGGCAAATATAGGTGTAAATTAGCGTATATAGTTGAATAAGAAGGATTTGGGGAGTAAATAAAAAGGTAATAGAAGCATTTAAGAAGGTATATAGGGCAAATATAGGTGTATAATGGCGTATATAGTTGAATAAGAAGGATTTGGGGAAGTAAAGAATAGAAGCATATATAAGGTATATAGGGCAGATAAGGCTGTAAAGTGGCGTATATAGTTAATTAGAAGGATTTTGGAAGTAAATTGAGGTAATAGAAGCATTTATAGAAGGTATATAGGGCAAATATAGGTGTATAATTGGCGTATATAGTTGAATAAGAAGGGATTTGGGGAGTAAATAAAGGTAATAAAGCATTTAAGAAGTATATAGGGCAAATATAGGTGTATAATGGCGTATATAGTTGAATAAGATGGATTTGGGAGTAAATAGAGGTAATAGACTCAGTTATAGAAGGTATATATAGGAAATATGGGTGCACAATGCCGTATATAGTTGAAAAGGAAGGATTTTGGGAGCAAATAGAAAGAAATAGAAGCATATATAGCTGATATATAGGGCAGATAAGGCTGTAAAGTAGCGTATATAGTTAAATAATATATAGTTGAATAGGAAGGATTTGGGCAGTAAATTGAGGTAATAGAAGCATTTATAGAAGGTATATAGGGCAAACATAGGTGTAAATTGGCGTATATAGTTGACTAAGATGGATTTGGGGAGTAAATAAAGTAATATAAGCATTTAAGAAGGTATATAGAGGCAAATATAGGTGCATAATGGCGTATATAGTTGAATAAGATGGATTTGGGGAGTAAATAGAGTAATAGATGCTTTTATTGAAGGTATATATGGCAGATAATGGTGTCTAATGAGTATATAGTTGAATAAGAAAGATTTGGTTAGTTAATAAGGTAAAATAAGCATTTATAGAAGGTATAAGAGCAATTAGGGTGGATAATGGCGTATATAAATGAATAAGATGGATTTGGGGAGTAAATAGAGGTAATAGAAGCATTAATAGAAGGTATATAGGGCAAATATAGGTGTATAATGGCATATATAGTTGAATAAGAAGGATTTGGGGAGTAAAAAGAGGAAATAGAAGCATATATAGAAGGTATTAAGGGCAGATAAGGCTGTAAAGTGGCGTATATAGTTAATTAAGAAGGATTTTGGAAGTAAATTGAGTAATAAAGCATTTATAGAAGGTATATAGGGGCAAATATAGGTGTATAATGGCGTATATAGTTGAATAAGAAGATTTAGAGGAGTAAATAAGAATTAATAAAGCATTTATAGAAGGTATAAAGAAGCAATAAGGGTGGATAATGGCGTATATAGTTGAATAAGATGGATTTGGGGAGTAAATAGAGTAATAGACTCAGTTATAGAAGGCATATATAAAATATGGGTGCACAATGCCGTATATAGTTGAAAAGGAAGGATTTTAGAATAACAAATAGAGAAATAAAGCATATATAGAGGTATTTAGGGCAGATAAGGCTGTAAGGTATATAGTTAAATAAAAAGTTGGGCAGTAAATTGAGGTAATAGAAGCATTTATAGAAGGTATATAGACAGAAATATAGGTGTAAATTGGCGTATATAGTTGAATAAGAAGGATTTGGGGGTAAATAAAGGTAATAGAAGCATTTAAAGAAGGTATATAGGGCAAATATAGGTGTATAATGGCATATATAGTTGAATAAGAAGGATTTAGGGAGTAAAGAGGAAATAGAAGCATATATATAGAAGAAGGTATATAAGGCAAGATAAGGCTGTAAAGTGGCGTATATAGTTAATTAGGAAGGATTTTGGAAGTAAATTGAAGGTAATAGAAGCATTTATAGAAGCTATATAGGGCAAATATAGGTGTAAATTGGCGTATATAGTTGAATAAAAGAAGGATTTGGGGAGTAAAAAAGAGGTAGAAGCATTTATAGAAGGTATAAGGCAAATAAAGGTGTAAATGGCGTATATAGTTAATAAGAGGATTTGGGAAATAAATAGGAGTATAGAAGCATTTATAGAAGAAGGTATATAGGGCAAATATAGGTGTATAATGGCGTATATAGTTGAATAAGAAGGATTTGGGAGTAAATAGAAATAGAAGCATATATAGAAGGTATAAAGGGCAGATAAGGCTGTAAAGTGGCGTATATAGTTAATTAAGAAGGATTTGGGAAGTAAATTGAGGTAATAGAAGCATTTATAGAAGGTATATAGAGCAAATATAGGTGTAAATTAGCGTATATAGTTGAATAAGAAGGATTTGGGAGTAAATAAAGGTAATAAAGCATTTAAAGAAGGTATATATAAGACAAATATAGGTGTATAATGGCGTATATAGTTGAATAATAAATTGATTTGGGGAGTAAATAAAAGTAATAAAAGCGTTAAAGAAGGAATATAGGGCAAATATAGGTGTATAATGGCGTATATAGTTGAATAAGATGGATTTGGGAGTAAATAGAGGTAATAGAAGCATTTATAAGAATATATAGGAAATATAGGTGTAAATGGCGTATATAGTTGAAAAGAAGGATTTTGGAGGTAATAGAAAGAAATAAAGCATATATAGAAGATATATAGGGCAGTATATAGTTAAATAAAAAGTTTGGGCAGTAAATTGAGAGTAATAGAAGCATTTATAGAAGGTATATAGGGCAAATATAGGTGTAAATTGGCGTATATAGTTGAATAAGAAGGATTTGGGGAGTAAATAAAGGTAATATAAGCATTTAAGAAGGTATATAGAGCAAATATAGGTGTATAATGGCGTATATAGTTGAATAAGATGGATTTAGGGGTAAATAGAGGAGTAATAGAAGCATTTATAGAAGGTATATGGCAGATAATGGTATAATGAGTATATAGTTGAATAAGAAGGATTTGGGGAGTAAATAGAGGTAAAATAAGCATTTATAGAAGGTATATAGGGCAGATTAGGGTGATAATGGCGTATATAGTTAGATAAAGATAGTTTGGGAGTAAATAAAGGTAATAGAAGCATTTATAGAAGGTATATAGGGCAAATATAGGTGTAAATGGCGTATATAGTTGAATAAGAAGGATTTGGGGAGTAAATAAAAGGTAATAGAAGCATTTAAAGAAGGTATATAGGGCAAATATAGGTGTATAATGGCGTATATAGTTGAATAAAAAAGAGGAAATAAAGCATATATAGGATATATAGGGCAGATAAGGCTGTAAAGTGGCGTATATAGTTAATTAAGAAGGATTTTGGAAATAAATTGAGGTAATAGAAGCATTTATAGAAGGTATATAGGGCAAATAAGGTGTAAATTGCGTATATAGTTGAATAAGAAGGATTTGAGTAAATAAAAGGTAATAAAAGCATTTAAGAAGGTATATAGGGCAAATATAGGTGTATATTGGCGTATATAGTTGAATAAGAAGGATTTGGGGAGTAAATAAAGGTAATAAAGCATTTAAAGAAGAAGGAATATAGGGCAAATATAGGTGTATAATGGCGTATATAGTTGAATAAGATGGATTTGAGGGAGTAAATAGAGGTAATAGACTCAGTTATAGAAGGTATATATAGGAAATATGGGTGCACAATGCCGTATATAGTTGAAAAGGAAGGATTTTAAGAACAAATAGAAGAAATAAAGCATATATAGCTGATATATAGAGCAGAATAAGGCTAAAGTGGCGTATATAGTTAATTAAAAGGATTTGGGCAGTAAATTGAGGTAATAGAAGCATTTATAGAAGGTATATAGGGCAAATATAGGTTATAAATTGGCGTATATAGTTGAATAAGAAGGATTTGGGAGTAAATAAAGGTAATATAAGCATTTAAAGAAGGTATATAGGGCAAATATAGGTGTATCATGGCGTATTTAGTTGAATAAGATGGATTTGGGGAGTAAATAGAGGTAATAGAAGCATTTATAGAAGGTATATGGCAGATAATGGTGTATAATGAGTATATAGTTGAATAAGAAGGATTTGGTTAGTTAATAGGGGTAAAATAAGCATTTATAGAAGGTATAAAGAGCAGATTAGGGTAGATAATGGCGTATATAAAATGAATAAGATGGATTTGGGGAGTAAATAAAGTAATAGAAGCATTAATAGAAGGTATATAGGGCAAATATAGGTGTATAATGGCATATATAGTTGAATAAGAAGGATTTGGGGAGTAAAAAGAGGAAATAGAAGCATATATAGAAGGTATATAGGGCAGATAAGGCTGTAAAGTGGCGTATATAGTTGAATAAGAAGGATTTGGGGAGTAAATAAAGGTAATAGAAGCATTTAAAGAAGGTATATAGGGCAAATATAGGTGTATAATGGCGTATATAGTTGAATAAGAAGGATTTGGGGAGTAAATAGAGGTAATAGAAGCATTTATAGAAGGTATAAAGGGCAGATAATGGTGGATAATGGCGTATATAGTTGAATGAGAAGGATTTGGAGTTATTAATAGAGGTAAATAAGCATTTATAGAAGGTATAAAGAGCAGATTAGGGTAGATAATGGCGTATATAGTTGAATAAGATGGATTTGAGGGAGTAAATAGAGTAATAGAAAGCATTAATAGAAGGTATATAGGGCAAATATAGGTGTATAATGGCGTATATAGTTGAATAAGAAGGATTTGGGGAGTAAAAAGAGGAAATAGAAGCATATATAGAAGGTATATAGGGCAGAATAAGGCTGTAAGTGGCGTATATAGTTAATTAAGAAGGATTTGGGGAATTGAGTAATAGAAGCATTTATAGAAGGTATATATGGGCAAATATAGGTGTATAATGGCGTATATAGTTGAATAAGAAGGATTTGGGGAGTAAATAGAGGTAATAGAAGCATTTAGAAAGGTATAAAGGCAAATAAGGTGTATAATGGCGTATATAGTTGAATAAGATGGATTTGGGGAGTAAATAGAAATATAGAATAGATAGTTATAAGAAGGTATATATAGGAAATATGGTGTATAATAGCATATATAGTTGAAAAGGAAGGATTTTGGGAGTAAATAGAGGAAATAGAAGAAGCATATAGAAGAGTATATAAGGGCAGATAAGGCTGTAAAATGGCGTATATAGTTATAAAATTTGGGGAGTAAATTGAAATAATAGAAGCATTTATAGAAGGTATATAGGGCAAATATAGGTGTAAATTGGCGTATATAGTTGAATAAGAAGGATTTAAGGGAGTAAATAAAAGGTAATAGAAGCATTTAAGAAGGTATATAGGGCAAATATAGGTGTATAATGGCGTATATAGTTGAATAAGATGGATTTGGGAGTAAATAGAGGTAATAGAAGCATTTATAGAAGGTATATGGGCAAATATGGTGTATAATGGCGTATATAGTTGAATAAGAAGGATTTGGGGAGTAAATAGGGTAAAATAAGCATTTATAGAAGGTATATAGAGCAGAATTAGGGTATAATGGCGTATATAAAAATAAGAAGATTTGGGCAGTAAATAGAGTAATAAAAGCATTTATAAAGGTATATAGGGCAAATATAGGTGTAAATGGCGTATATAGTTGAATAAGAAGGATTTAGGGAGTAAATAAAGTAATAGAAGCATTTAAGAAGGTATATAGAACAAATATAGGTGTATAATGGCGTATATAGTTGAATAAGAAGGATTTGAGGGTAAAAAAGGAAATAAAGCATATATAGAAGGTATATAGGCAGATAAGGCTGTAAAGTGGCGTATATAGTTAATTAGGAAGGATTTTGGAAGTATAATGAGGTAATAGAAGCATTTATAGAAGCTATATAGGGCAAATATAGGTGTAAATTGGCGTATATAGTTGAATAAGAAGGATTTGGGGAGTAAATAAATAGAAGCTATATAGGGCAAATATAGGTGTAAATTGGCGTATATAGTTGAATAAGAAGGATTTGGGGAGTAAATAAAGGTAATAGAAGCATTTAAAGAAGGTATATAGGGCAAATATAGGTGTATAATGGCGTATATAGTTGAATAAGATGGATTTGGGGAGTAAATAGAGGTAATAGACTCAGTTATAGAAGGTATATATGGGAAATATGGGTGCACAATGCCGTATATAGTTGAAAAGGAAGGATTTTGGGAGCAAATAGAAGAAATAGAAGCATATATAGCTGATATATAGGGCAGATAAGGCTGTAAAGTAGCGTATATAGTTAAATAAAAAGGATTTGGGCAGTAAATTGAGGTAATAGAAGCATTTATAGAAGGTATATAGGGCAAACATAGGTGTAAATTGGCGTATATAGTTGAATAAGAAGGATTTGGGGAGTAAATAAAGGTAATATAAGCATTTAAGAAGGTATATAGGGCAAATATAGGTGTATAATGGCGTATATAGTTGAATAAGATGGATTTGGGGAGTAAATAGAGGTAATAGATGCTTTTATTGAAGGTATATATGGCAGATAATGGTGTCTAATGGAGTATATAGTTGAATAAGAAGGATTTGGTTAGTTAATAGGGGTAAAATAAGCATTTATGGAAGGTATAAGAAACAGATTAGGGTAGATAATGGCGTATATAGTTGAATAAGAAGGATTTGGGAGTAAATAGAGGTAATAGAAGCATTAATAGAAGGTATATAGGGCAAATATAGGTGTATAATGGCATATATAGTTGAATAAGAAGGATTTGGGGAGTAAAAAGAGGAAATAGAAGCATATATAGAAGGTATTAAGGGCAGATAAGGCTGTAAAGTGGCGTATATAGTTAATTAAGAAGGATTTTGGAAGTAAATTGAGGTAATAGAAGCATTTATAGAAGGTATATGGGGCAAATATAGGTGTATAATGGCGTATATAGTTGAATAGGAAGTATTTGGGGAGTAAATAGAGGTAATAGAAGCATTTGTAGAAGGTATAAAGAGCAGATAAGGGTGGATAATGGCGTATATAGTTGAATAAGATGGATTTGGGGAGTAAATAGAGGTAATAGACTCAGTTATAGAAGGCATATATGGGAAATATGGGTGCACAATGCCGTATATAGTTGAAAAGGAAGGATTTTAGAGCAAATAGAGGAAATAAAGCATATATAGCAGGTATTTAGGGCAGATAAGGCTGTAAAGTGGCGTATATAGTTAAATAAAAGGATTTGGGCAGTAAATTGAGGTAATAGAAGCATTTATAGAAGGTATATAGGGCAAATATAGGTGTAAATTGGCGTATATAGTTGAATAAGAAGGATTTGGGGGTAAATAAAGGTAATAGAAGCATTTAAAGAAGGTATATAGGGCAAATATAGGTGTATAATGGCATATATAGTTGAATAAGAAGGATTTGGGGAGTAAAAAGAGGAAATAGAAGCATATATAGAAGGTATATAGGGCAGATAAGGCTGTAAAGTGGCGTATATAGTTAATTAGGAAGGATTTTGGAAGTAAATTGAGGTAATAGAAGCATTTATAGAAGGTATATAGGGCAAATATAGGTGTATAATTGGCGTATATAGTTGAATAAGAAGGATTTGGGGAGTAAATAAAGGTAATAGAAGCATTTAAAGAAGGTATATAGGGCAAATATAGGTGTATAATGGCGTATATAGTTGAATAAGATGGATTTGGGGAGTAAATAGAGGTAATAGACTCAGTTATAGAAGGTATATATGGGAAATATGGGTGCACAATGCGTATATAGTTGAAAAGGAAGGATTTTGGAACAAATAGAAGAAATAGAAGCATATATAGCTGATATATAGGGCAGATAAGGCTGTAAAGTAGCGTATATAGTTAAATAAAAGGATTTGGGCAGTAAATTGAGGTAATAGAAGCATTTATAGAAGGTATATAGGGCAAACATAGGTGTAAATTGGCGTATATAGTTGAATAAGAAGGATTTGGGGAGTAAATAAAGGTAATATAAGCATTTAAAGAAGGTATATAGGGCAAATATAGGTGCATAATGGCGTATATAGTTGAATAAGATGGATTTGGGGAGTAAATAGAGGTAATAGAAGCTTTATAGAAGGTATATATGGCAGAATATGTCTAATGGAGTATATAGTTGAATAAGAAGGATTTGGTTAGTAATAGGGTAAAATAAGCATTTATGGAAGGTATAAAGAGCAGATTAGGGTAGATAATGGCGTATATAAATGAATAAGATGGATTTGGGGAGTAAATAGAGGTAATAGAAGCATTAATAGAAGGTATATAGGGCAAATATAGGTGTATAATAGCGTATATAGTTGAATAAGAAGGATTTGGGGAGTAAATAGAGTAATAAAGCATTTAGAAGAAGGTATAAGAAACAGATAAGAATGTATAATGGCGTATATAGTTGAATAAGATGGATTTAGGGGAGTAAATAAGGAATAATAGACTCATTTATAGAAGGTATATATGGAAATATGGGTGCACAATGGCGTATATAGTTGAAAAGGAAGGATTTTGGGAACAAATAGAGGAAATAAAGCATATATAGAAGGTATATAGAGCGAATAAAGCTGTAAAAGTGGCGTATATAGTTAAATAAAAAGGATTTGGGCAGTAAATTGAGGTAATAAAAGCATTTATAGAAGGTATATAAAGGCAAACATAGGTGTAAATTGGCGTATATAGTTGAATAAGAAGGATTTGGGGAAAATAAGAGTAATAGAAGCATTAAAGAAGGTATATAGGGCAAATATAGGTGTATAATGGCGTATATAGTTGAATAAGAAGGATTTGAGGGAGTAAAAGAGGAAATAGAAGCATTTATAGAAGGTATATAGAGCAGAATAAGGCTGTAAGTGGCGTATATAGTTAATAAGAAGGATTTTGGAAGTAAATTGAGGAGTAATAGAAGCATTTATAGAAGGTATATAGGGCAAATATAGGTTAATAAATTGCGTATATAGTTGAATAAGAAGGATTTGGGGAGTAAATAAAGGTAATAGAAGCATTTAAAGAAGGTATATAGGGCAAATATAGGTGTATAATGGCGTATATAGTTGAATAAGAAGGAATTTGGGAGTAAAATAGGAAATAGAAGCATATATAGAAGGTATATAGGGCAGATAAGGTGTAAAATGGCGTATATAGTTAATTAAGGATTTAGTAAGTAAATTAATAGAAACATTTATAGAGAAGGTATATAGGGCAAATATAGGTGTATAATGGCGTATATAGTTGAATAAGAAGGATTTGGGGAGTAAAAAGAGAAATAAGCATATATAGAAGGTATATAGGCAGATAAGGCTGTAAAGTGGCGTATATAGTTAATTAGAAGGATTTTGAAAGTAAATTGAAATAATAAAGCATTTATAGAAGGTATATAGGGCAAATATAGGTGTAAATTGGCGTATATAGTTGAATAAGAAGGATTTGGGGAGTAAATAGTAATAGAAGCATTTAAAGAAGGTATATAGGGCAAATATAGGTGTATAATGGCGTATATAGTTGAATAAGATGGATTTGAGGGAGTAAATAGAGTAATAGAAGCTTTATAGAAGGTATATATAGCAGATAATGGTGTATAATAGCGTATATAGTTGAATAAGAAGGATTTGAAGGATATAGAGTAAAATAAGCATTTATAGAAGGTATAAAACAGATGGGTAGATAATAGCGTATATAGTTAAGATAGATGGATTTGGGAAGTAAATAGAGGTAATAGAAGCATTAATAGAGAAGAAGGTATAGGGCAAATATAGGTGTATAATGGCGTATATAGTTGAATAAGAAAGATTTGGGGAGTAAAAGAGGAAATAGAAGCATTTATAGAAGGTATATAGAACGAAGATAAAGGCTGTAAATGGCGTATATAGTTAATTAAGAAGGATTTGGGAAGTAAATAGAGGTAATAGAAGCATTTATAGAAGGTATATAGGGCAAATATAGGTGTATAATGGCGTATATAGTTGAATAAGAAGGATTTGGGGAGTAAATAGAGGTAATAGAAGCATTTATAGAGAAGGTATAAGAACGAATAAGGGTGTATAATGGCGTATATAGTTGAATAAGATGGATTTAGGGAGTAAA
>NW_022995659.1:0-510 GCF_004354385.1 Drosophila innubila
GTGTGTGTGTGTGTGTGTAAGCGTGTATATTTGATTTTCTTCACTTTTGCTTTCGGTAACTTGTGGCGACGCAGTATTCAACAAATTGTTCGCGGTCGTGATTCTTCACACCTCTCCTCACATTTTGTTCGCTGTTTGCTGTTGCAGCGCTGCTTTTTACAGTCACTTCTTTTTTGCAGTCACTTTGTTTTTTATTTATTATATTTTCTCACACATACACACACACACGCACACTTACTTTGTCACATGTAGTTTTGCGTTGTTTTTAATATAATATCAGCTAAAAATTATTGTATGCTGCGCCTTTTGGCTGCTTTTTAAGTTTGGTTATTTTATTTTGTCCGTGCGCTGCGTCCGATTGCGTGCGCGTTCGCTCTGGATCTGATGCGACGACGATGCTTCGACTCTAATTGCGTTAAAATATTTTTGCTCCCACAACAAGAGCATCAAAGCAACAACAACAGCATCAACAAGAACAAAGCTAGCTGCTCACTGCGCTCTTCAATTTGT
>NW_022995660.1:0-509 GCF_004354385.1 Drosophila innubila
ATATCCCTGCAGGACATTATTTTAAATACTAATCCGCATCAGTTTTCATTTGAATCTTAGTGTTGGGGCATGGCACAGTGCGGCACGCCGAGCTGGAAACGTTTTGCCCTGTCAGCAACCCCAGCACATCGACTTCGACATCGTCGCCTCGTCCTTGTGCTCCTTCTTCCCTCGCCCATCCATGTCGCCGTCCACGTCCCAGTTTGCAACGTGCCTGCCATCTTTGTTTGTGCGCCGTTACATAAATTCAGATGTTATCCTAAATGCGCAGCATGCACGTTATTAAAATAACGTCAGGCAGCCCCCAGGTCCTGGAATTACGAGTATATGCCCAGGCGACAGCCGGAAGTTAACAAATGAAAAAATAACGCACGTTGCCTTTTTCTCTTTCGGTTCGCATCTTGGTCACACTCACCACATTCCGCTCCTCTTCCGGATCGTCCTTGTGTGCGTAGCACGTAGGGCCAATTATGGCAGCATTCCATATCTTAGACAGGTCTCCCAATCCT
>NW_022995661.1:0-507 GCF_004354385.1 Drosophila innubila
ATTTTCCACTTGCTGCAATTTTCGATCCAACTCAAATCAAATCAAAGCCAAGCAACGTATAGAAATATAATTACATGACGAGGGTTGCTCAATTAGTTAATGTAGCTTATAAGCTGTTGCTTAACAAAAATATTCAACTGATTTAAAGCTTAAATTCAATAAAATTCTTAATGGCATATATGTATATTATATATTTTTAGTAAATTAAAAGCTGCTTTTAGTTAAAAAGATTAAAAAAAAGTATATTCCTATTGAGAGGTTTAAATTATGTTTTGTATTTTTGTAAAAAGTTAAATTAAAATTGTTGCAAATTGTCAGAATATTTTGAGTTACATAAAGTTAGCCAATCTTTTCTTATAAAATCTTAAATTTAACAAGAAAAGAATTCTCCCTAAGGAAATTAATCAAAAGCCAGAACAATTAAAAACAATCTTTGCTTAATCTTAAAAAATATATTTGATTCCTTTTTAAAATTTTGTTTTATATACATTTTTATTACATTATTTA
>NW_022995662.1:0-505 GCF_004354385.1 Drosophila innubila
ATAAATAATTCACTTTTAGTTTCAATTTCTTGACTCTTTGCACCTGCACAAAATAAACTAAATGTCGAAATGTTATCGAAATCGAAGACAAAAGCTTCAATTCAATTGCCAAAAAAAAAATATGAATTTTTAATGTTGCCTCCCTGCGGCGCTCAAATTGAATATCGTGGCTAAAAGTGAAGTTGAAATTGAACTGAAGTTGTTATTGTTGTTGCCTCTTATACATCTATGACATCTACTAGTAACACAGACTTTAGTCTATTCCATTTTCCATAAGGGCACTCGACACTGGGCGGACTCAACTTTTAATCCAGCTCCAACTCCAATTTCAACTCCATTCACTTATGGAATCAAGCCAAGTTTTTCCCTCCCCCAGAGTCGAGTGCAACGGTGAAAAGTCATAAGAGGCAAAGTTAGAGCCAAAAAAGTGAAACGAAATATGGTTTCTTTATTTATTTTCTGTTTTTATTTTTTTTTTTTTTTTTCTTGGGTTAAAGTTTTTGGT
>NW_022995663.1:0-503 GCF_004354385.1 Drosophila innubila
TTACATGGTTCACTTAGAGCGCAATCATGACTTGAATCGCATGCGGGATCGCTGCACAAAGCACATGCATCAGTTGGCCTTCATTCGGGAAAAAACCAGCATGAATTCGGCCACGATATGCAACAAAAGAATTGAGCTGGATGAGAAGATTAAAAAACAAGAACAGTTGCGAGCAAAGCTGCTTAAACTCAAGATCCAACACACCAGCTTAAATAACCAAAAGGCCGAGCTGCAAGAGAAGTGTGGACTTTTATTCAAGCCAGCACTTCTTCACGATTACGATCGGACCGTGGAACACATTGAGATTAAACGGGAAAGGGTCAAGAAATTAAGGAATACCGTGGCCGAATTGGAGGCACGCATTGAAGAATTCGAGTGGCAAGCTCGTGCCTCTGACCTATCTTACTATTCAAGGCAGTCGAAACAAAATTTTGAGAAAAACAAAAGATAAGGAAGAACAAAGATTGTGATTTTTCCACATATTTATAGGGTATTTTACACTA
>NW_022995664.1:0-502 GCF_004354385.1 Drosophila innubila
AAACATATTTAATAAATTATAAAAATTAATTCGTGTAAATACTTATACTCCAGGTATAAGCTGCTCACTTTATTTGAATGTGTGAGTGTCTGAGATCAAATATTTATAAATGCTGGAATATCTATATATCTTATATGATCCATGTACACTGACAATTTCCAATTGCAGCTTGAATTGTGTAATTTCGATGAAACGGAGTACATACATTTACTTAAATAGCAAGACAAGTTTTTTAACTCAATTTCTAGTAGTATTAATTAACTCGTAACTAAGTAGAACTCGGTTTGTTATTCTTATTTTGGTTTTATAAGTAGTTTTAATGCCCAAAGTGCATTATGTGAGCATTTATCGAAATTCGATTGACTAACGACTATATTTCCCATTTTATCTTGTATTGTATTCTTCTTTCTTACCTTTGTTCTTGAACTCATCTGAAATACCAACTAAAATGCCCTTTCGATCAAATCATAAAATCCAAAATAATAAAAATAAAAAATAAACG
>NW_022995665.1:0-13358 GCF_004354385.1 Drosophila innubila
ATGATTTGCTAAGGGTTGTTTACTAGCACTTGCTAAGACAATTTAAATAAACAACACTGTGCAAGACGACTCAAAAAAGATGTGTATAAGAGACAGGGTCTAGACACAAAGAATATGTATGTTAAATATAAAACGAGTTGCAGACAAATTATGAAATACCGTCAAATATTAATATTGGTTCGAAAACGGCAAGAGACTCGGTAAGTGATTGTACACAGTTGGCTTAAAGTGCGATAGCTCAAGTTCAGCAACGTTTTGCAATTATAAACTATTGTATCTGTTTATGTTGCTGTTGTTGTTGTTGTTGTGAAAATTGCATGCAGTTTTCAATGTAAAGCAAGAATTCAGAGAGACCACATCGAGTGCAACAATGAAAATAGTTTGCACTTAACGCAAATTTACATATTTTTGTGTACCTACACATATAAGTAAGTGTGTGTATGTATATGTGTGTATTTGTGTATGTAGGTAACGTACAAGTGTAAAGTGGTTTATTGGGTTGCCTTTGCCGTTGTAGACGGCAATTTCTGCATGGGGTTTTCCACCAGCTGCCTCTGCTGCTCCATAGGAAGTCGCTTTTGGATCATTATCAAATGGCCTACAATGAAAATTAAAAGTAATTAGCTGCTCGGCGATTATGCAATGCATAAAAAGCAACCAAAATGCCTAAAATAATAACAAAAGCTACAGCTTAAGAGTTAATTAACTGGTGGGGAGTTTCAGAGAGTTTGCTCTATTCAACATGAATACTCAAGTTTAATTAACTTTAACAATCATTATTTATACATTATATATACTCAAGTGCAGTGGTTGTTGTTGTACGCAGCACAGTTGACTGCACTTTGGGCCTTAAAGCTGAAGTTGTACTTTTATTGTAGGAACTTCCTTATGAACCATGCATAAACCTAAGCATATACTTATTTAAATCGAGTTTTGTCTGGCCCATTGGACCATTGATTTTCAGCATGGTTTCGTATTGTGTAATAACTAAAGATACTACAAATAGTGAGAGCAGGTCATACTTAATTTGCAGGGAAAGTAGGGTACATAAACTATTAATGAATAAACAACAATATTTTAGCCAAGAATACGAAAACTTTTAAGTGAGATATGTATTCCTTAAAGAAAATTTATGTTTTTTGTCAATTAAAATTGCTAAAAAATTTAAAAAAATTATAATACTATGCTTTTCATATTAAATTTATAGTTAAAGCATTTATTTTACCATTTATTTAAAATTTTATTTATTTCGTATTGTTTAAGAAATCCCAATAAAAGAATTGTTTTTGTTTTATTATATTTAATTATATTATGCATATAAGTATATTTTATTACTAAATGTTAAATTTACCAAAGTTTAAATCTAAAGCCTAATATTTCTTTAAGAAATTCATAGATATAATAAAAGTTAAAAAAAAATTAATAACTATAAAAAATAATCACACAGTGATAAGGTAAATGTCAGCTAACAATGCTCTCCCTTGATACCGTTCATCAGATAGTCAATACTGAAATTCTTGTTCTGCACAGGCGCTGGAGGTGGACTCTTGGCCTGATCGAGCTTGACCAGTTGATTGAGATGATGGAAATAGGCATTTGCTCTCATGCCCTGTTCAACAATTTTGAGATGCTGGCAAGTGAATTCCTTGTACTGCTCCTCCACGGCGAGATGCTCCAGTTTCTTGACCCGCCGGCTCATGCGGCATGCAATGGTGTTCTTATTGCGTCGCTCCTGATCTTTGGGCGTGCGTTCCTTTTTCGGAAATTTTCTCACCATATTGCCATGATATTTGCAAATGTCTCGTAGGGCTTCGGGACTGATGGAGTTGGGTAGTGAGTGCGAGGAGGATGTTGACTCTGATTCCAGCGATGCATCGCATATGGTGCTATTGAGACGTCGTCTCTTGGACAGCGGAAGACTGTAATCGCTGGAGCACTGACTGCTGGTATCCTCCTCCTCATCGTGGTGACTGCGAGACAGCAGCTCCTCCTTGATCTTCAGCTCTGGATGCTTCTCCTCACGACGAGCAGTTATCAAGTCGAACTTCTTGTGGCGATAGCTTTGCATTATGGAAGTCATGATCTTTGGCTTGGCTTTTGAGCACTGTCAGATGATCTGTTGCGATTGTTGTCTGTAATTTGACTGATGTCCTGTACTGCCGCGAGTCAAGTTTATATAGTGTTCTCGGCATTTGGCAACTTCTCTTATCATGTGGTTGCTCTAATCCGCACTCATTTATGATGTTGTTTACACAAATTCTTAAGGAATATTCGACTTGCAAAACAATAACAATGCCATAAAATCAGCTGATTTGCCTGCACGCGTTTTCGCGACCTATCGCTACCTAAGTCCATCCAGAAATCGAGAATCCATCACCACCCGCTGCTAAGCCTTTTGTGCGTGCATGTTTGTGCTTGCGTGTGTGAGTGTGACCAGACCTAGTTAATGAGCTGACACTCTTTTGTCTCTCTACATTGCTCCCTAGGTGGCAAAATGCGCGCCTTTTGTTTGCTTTTCATTCAATTTGCGTTTGTCTCGCTTGCAGATAATATTCAGTTTTTCCTTTCTTTTTGTTTTTCATATTGTTGCCTGGCCTGTTGCCATGTGTTTTTCTATTCAATTCTATTTCCATTTGTATTGTTCAATTTTTGGTTGTACTCACAGTATTTGCGGCTCATTTGTCTGGGTTTGCTTTTTGTATCTGTTTTTCTATTGATAAGATATTGCCGAACTGGTTTGATTTTTTTCCTTATATTCTTTTGAGGGTGTCTTCTTGGAATTGCCATTCCTGGTGCATCATGCTGATGATAAGATGCGCAGTCTAGTGGAGATTGGATTGATCTGACGCTTGTCGTCTCTCAGTGACTTTTACCCGGATTGCAAAAGGCTAGACACTGCAGATAAGTTGTTTGGGCTCTAGATTAATGGGACCTGACAGTAGATAAGTGAATGGTGCAGAGACTTGTGCTGATTTACTTATGAGACAATGATAAGACACGATGATATTTGGTTTTCTTAGCGAAGGAATTTAATTTTTTTTTAGTAAGAAGACTTGTAGTTTCTAATTTCGTTCTCTGGTAATATAATCTTGTTTGTTTATTGCGTTTCTTTTTAAAAATAAATATACGTATTAATAAAGGAAAAATACGATCCCCTACTGTGCCTTATGTATTAAATATATTGTATAGTTGAACAACTTCAAATCGCATTAAGGGAAATATTGAATTTGTTATACTTGAGAAATTACTTATACCGTAAAACGCGACTTAGATGAAATAATCCCTACCTTCTAATTAAATTTTACATATAGGGTTAGGTAAAGGTCGCAATAAAAGCCTAGAGCCACGTGTAAGGTATAATAAAAAGTATAATTTTAATTGTAATTTGTAAAGTACTTAGAAATCCCAGATTATAATACAGTATTAGATAAACCAATTTCAATGCTAATAAATATTAAAATTCTTCTAAATTATAAGGAAATTATTAGGATAATTTACTTCCTTTACCGTCCAGCTCAACGTTAACCTTTTTAAAATAAGACTAATTTTTGTGCTTGGCTCTCAGACAGCTTAAAAAGTTTGTTATTTATAAACTTATATTATTATTTGTATCTTCATACAGTTCGCTTTTTATAGCCAAGTAACCTGAGACGCTTTCGGTCAATCTGGCCACTGGTTAATTAACTCATTAAACTGAGCAACTTTGGAATAACTATTAAAGTAAGCTAATTATAAGAACGACTTTTTTACAATTGTTAAGAACTTGCAGTGTCATTTGGCCATGACAATGATTTGCTAAGGGTTGTTTACTAGCACTTGCTAAGACAATTTAAATAAACAACACTGTGCAAGACGACTCAAAAAGAAAATGTTTGAAACCATGATAACAACTGAAAAAGTAATGTTACAGGTAAATTTCTAGACCCTGTATTTGGGGGAAACCGTTGAGACAGGTCATGTCTTTTTATTTAAAAAATAATATTTATAAATATATGAATATGTATGATTTTGTTTTTAGTTTAAAAATTGTACCACAAATCTTGACAGATATGGTACTTTTGAAATTCGTCATTTACGAAAGCAAAATTTTGTTGCTCAGTTTAAATTGTGACAATTTAACAATTTCATTGAGTGACAGAGCGTGAGTTGAATACAGTGCAAATAAGCTTTTATATTTTCACAGAGATTAAGAAATAGAAATGGAATATTAAACTCACATTGGATGCACTTTGTAACTTAAGAGCAGAAATAATAAGTAGGTACTTAGATAAACGTATCTGCAAGTACAAGTATTTTATGTCTTACAACACTGGGAAAAGTAGTTGTCTCGTCTATTTTGATTGTAGCGGGATAACACAGTCAATGGGCTCTACTCTACGCCTGGTTGGCGATTAAGTGTCAGCCTGTCCGACAAGGAAGCATCAAATGGCTTGGAGCGAGTCGGAATCGGACAGCTGCCGGTAGTGCTATGGACTCCAGGTAGTGGGGGCGATTAATCCAACTTCACGACTTTTGTCTAGGGAATAATAATATTGTCGTTTGTATTTCGCTACTGATTTGGTTTTGTTGCCGTTGTTGTGTTTTCAATAACTGACTCAGTCTCAGCTGCTCAGTGTTGTCGTCATTATCTTTAAGCTATTTACGTTTCACTGGCGATGCCCGCCCCTCCACATTCCCCCCTCTCAACATGCCCAATTCTCGGTTATACGGGAGACTATTATTTGCAATTGTTAGCAGTTTGGAGTCTAGCTCAATTTTCTCCATAAATACAGGGCACCGGATGGTCGTAGCGTTCAGATGCCGTTTTGCATTTGCATGAAACAAGTAGGGGTGCTGCTAACTGATAACTAAACGCATATTTCTTACCAGATTCCAAAACGAAAGTGATAGTCGTGTGTCGCAGAAAAATTCTAAAACAATTTTCCTATAGAAAATGACGCGTATCTTTTGTGCCTTTTTGTGGATAGCATTTTGCGGATTGAGTTTCGCAGCTGAGGATGATTTTGTGCTGCCACCTAATGAATTCAAACCTATTAAAGAGCTTGGTGAGTACATAAAATTGAGCACGATATTCATTCGGAAGCATTGAGTTCGTTGCTTAAGTCTTCGATGATTAATCGAGTTTGTTTCCTAAGTCATTTGGTTTAGTTCAGCTTTTTTATCCTTGCATATTTTTCCGTTGTTTGAATCATATATTATGATTATATTTTATGATTTTATTTATCATAAAATGATTTTTAGTCATAATTTTAATACATATTTTTTTTTGTTTTGAACATACCCGTTTTTAGCAGGGATATTTTAGTTAAGAGCAAATGTATTAGCATGCAGACGGCAGTTTCACGTCATTTTAGGACAAACGGAATAAACTGATCATATAAAGTAATAGACTCTAAACACTATTTTGTCTATCTTAGTCTATTTATAACAAAGTAACAAGGGTTTGGTTGAGAGTTTGAGTCTCTGTACACGTGTATGTACAAGTCGCATCTCCAGGTTAAAACATACTACCTTTAGTAATCTAACTTTTCCTTAACAGTTTTTGTGTTTAGTTTACTGCACGTATCCGTACTATTTGTTTAGAGTCAGCAGACTTAAAACTGTTCAATAGCTTAGTGTACAAACAAAGGTGCAAAAGCCCTTAAAATGAATAATCTTTATGCAACCGCATGGACTGAGGCGTTAAAGGGAACTAAACTCTAAATATTAGTATTTTGTTGTTAGTGAAATCAACAGATAAATAACAATAATTGCACTGCAACAAAACAATCGTGTGAAACACGCAAACTTTCCCATTTGTTACTAGAATTTGTGCAACAATTTACAATGTTATATAAAATGACTTAAAATACTCGCAATATATCATAACTATGTTATTAGCGTATATAATTAATGGAATTATAAATGCTTGTAAATTTATTTGAAAATATTTAATCCTTTATTTATTATTATATTTTAATGAATATTGTTGTCTATATGTGTCAATATGTTAATGGAAGATGTTGCTTAATTAGGCAGTCAAATGGCCAGAATAAAATGTGTTGACAAAATAATAATATAATTTATATTCCTGATGAACAAAAAGCAGACCATAAATAGTAAGAGAATTATTAATACTGTGATAAGAAAATGATGGTTAGGAATTTGATAGATCTGCGTCATAATTTATAATGCATTCAATTGAGAGAGACTTACATTTTTTGAGTAGTTCAGTTTGAAGTGTAGATTAAATAAATGAAAATTTTTGGGTGTCCAAGTAACATTCAAATCTAAAACAAAATTCAGCTTTGACCTAAATTTTAATATTGCAACAATTCTTTATAAAGTTGTCATCAAGTACTAGTGTTGTAAATAATCAAAATCAAAATTGTCAACGCTGTGCAGAACGAAGACTTGAGCTTTGTCAAGGTTGAAAGAGTATTATAATTGTAAATGTTTTTAAATAGAGTAGTTATAAGCCTAGTCTAGTGCTGTCTATATTTGAGCAAATGGAATAGGTCTCGGGTAATTGCCACTTCCGCTAATTGGCCTTCCTCTTCCGCAGTGAGCAATGCGAAAAGCCTTCAGTACAAAAGATTTAAGCGACAAACTTGATGCGAATATGCGATATGCGCCTCAGTTAATTCTCAAGCAAAGCATTAACAATTGAATTGTAAACTGTTTTGTCACATATATTGTTCAACTAATCTTAAAAAAATCTAAACAACAAAAATAAATGAATTCAGCGACTGTGACGACACAGAGAAGGGGTGGAGGGAATGAGTTGTGACTCGTAATTATGAGCGACAACGATTAAAAAAAAGCGAAATTCTCGACTAAATGTCACGTTCTGAGCATAAACCACATAGATCGATCATATGAGATGCGTTTCTAAGTATGTCAAGGCAGCACTCATGAATGTTTTTTTTTTCCTGTGCTCGTATTCATTGATTCATTGAATGTTTTAATTATTTTAATTTTTCTTAATTCGAACAGCCGCCGATATACCGACTTGCAGTCAGAACGATAACAATATTAATGAGTGCATCAAACAGGGATTTCAACAACTAACGCCACGCCTTAAATATGGTATTAGTGATTTGAATATACCACCCATGGATCCCTTTCATCTGGGCAAGAGTTCCTATAGCTACAATTCGGGCTTGCTGCAGGGTCGCATTGCCATGAGAAATGTGGAGATTCATGGACTGAGCGAGGGCATTGTCGACAAGGTGACCTATAGGCAGAAGGACAAACGTGTACGCGTGGAGTTGCTCAGCCATGTGCCACAGATGCTGGTGGAGGGTAACTACAAGGCGGATATCAAACTGAATGACATGAAGCTAACTCCAAAAGGCACCTTCAATATTACCCTCAGTAAGTCTCAGCCACAATACGATATTTAATTACTATATTTATGTATTTGACATTTCAGCCGATGTCAGCATGAAAACGCGCTCCTTGGGAGAACTATACGAGCGCGACGGTCATACTTATATGCGTCTGACAAAGCTCGAGACTGAGCCCACAGTGGGCGACATGCATATTCATGCGAATGGCCTGGTTCCCGATCCAGTGTTGAGTGAGTGCATCAAAACTTGAGTTATATCGAAATGTAAAGTACTACAATTCGAATATTATTTGCAGATGATGTTATTCTGGACTTTATCAATCAGTACTGGCGTCAGCTCTATCAGGCCATGTTGCCCGAGACGTTGGCCATTTGGCAGCCTCTCATGCTGAAAGTGGGTAATGACTTCTTTGCTGCCCTGCCCTTTGATTTAATTGTTACCAAGAGTTAAGTTTGTCATGACTGTTTTTAGCAATTATACTAAGTGGTTATTTACTTTACCCATGGTGTTAATTTAGTTGGTATTGAAATAAAATGAAATAAATATATAGAAATCAACAGAACGATGTCAATGTTTATTTTGACAAGTTGTCAGATATCGATATTTAAAATCAGGGAAGGAAAGAATTAAATAGATGTAAGTAATTCAGAGAATTTTAAAATTTAGCTATATCAATCACATTTTGTTTCTTTAATTACATTGTATACGATGTAAATATAAACAATAATACGCTCTGATTTTAACCATGAATGTTAACTCATATTACGAGTTATAAATCAATATTTATTTTATTTTTCTTGTTTAAGAAGCCGAAACCAAATTATTTTCTATTCATGTTAATAAAAATGAAAATATAAAACAGTTTTCTTATATTTCATTTAAAGATAATCTAATTGATTTTCAATAATTAATATCATCAAGATTATATTACGAGAAGCTTATACATACTCTAATTTCCCCCTTGATGTCTTCTTCGTCTATTCTTCTTTTTTTTTCAATTAAACGAGAAGCAAACTGAAAATTATTTGTCGAAAGGTAATTATAAAAATCATTAATGCAAATCATAGTCAATTCAAATACTAAGTACAACGTATTAAGTAGTAGCAGACGGATGGGGTCAGGGGTTGTACTTGTATTGAATCGTTTTTCACATTTTGAATCGGCAATATAAATCGGTGATGAAGCCGGTTTTCAATCAGTCGATGTATATTTTCTGGCAACGCAGCTGATTTATAAACACGATTTTCCAAGTGTAGTTTAGTTAGTGTAAGCGACTAACTAGTTGTGTTGTTCTATTCAACGTGCAATGATTTTGTGCTAATTCTAGCAATAAAATAGCACTGACCATAGGTCGAGCGATTCAGTTTTAGGGCGCTCGTCACAGCAATACGTTTAAGCCTCGATTTAGCTATAAAATCATAAGGATAACTAGGATTTGAAAGGAGCTTCAACAGCATGCAGTATATTGCGGTTATATTGTGCCTTATGGCCTATCATATTCATGCAGCACCTGCGGAAACTAAATACTTGGCGGGTGTGTATGAATTAAATGCGCATAACTTATACGACGTGTATAACGTGCTTAATTTGTTTTGACAGCCAATGTGACAAAGTGTTCGCAGGAAGCCCTCGAGGCTGGAGATTGTGTTGCAACAATTTTAAATACGCTTTTACCAGGCCTGCGAAATGGAGACCCTGAACTAAATATTCCTGCCTACGATCCATTTGTTATCGATCGATTGAGTTTCCAGTATTCGAGTGGTGCAGTTAGTGGTCGCATCTCAGTGCGAAATGTTGAGCTCTTTGGCTTTGCCGATCTCAAGATCCAAAAGGTGTATATTAAGAGTAATAGTAAGAAGCTTCAACTTAAGCTTCAATCTTTTTTGCCCAAAATGAACATTATTGGTGATTACAAGGCAGACATTCATGTGAATCAACTGAATTTGAAACCCAAAGGCAAATTCAACTTGACGCTGTGTAAGTACAAAATAATCGGATAGTGAAAAATGTATACTAATTTCTGTTATACCTGCAGATGATGTCGAGAACATTTTGACTACGGAAGGTGAGTATTATACAAAAGCTGATGGACTTCGATTTGTACGACTCGTTGACATCGATACAAATCCAAAAATTGGCAATATGATAATCAAGGCTAATGGCATCTTTCCAGATCCCGAATTGGGTAGGTACTGATCAATTTTAATAGATTATTTCTAATAAGATTTCCTTTTCATTATAGATGAAATTGCTTTGAATGTGGCAAACAGTTATTGGCGTGATATTTATGGTATTATTTTGCCCGAAACACGAAAGTCTTGGGCTCCGCTCCTGTTGCGCCTGATCAACCAGTCTCTGATGAATGTACCCATCGATCAGTTTATTGAATCATCGGATTAGTCCATAAGAAACTATTGTTATTAATGTACATTTCGTGTGATTATCTTTTAGTAAATATTTCTGTACAAATATCTCAATTAAAACGGATTTTGCACCCGTACTTGTACTTGTAATTATATTGTCATCTGTTTGCCCTTCGTTTATGCACAATTGACAGGGGCACATTTTTAACTGGTTTTATAGTTTTGGTCATGCCCCAGTTTTAAGCACCAAATTATTTGCCCATAAAACACACTTGCAGCAACAAATTCACTCACTTTTCGTAACTGTTCCCCCTTCGGATTGGGTGCAACCAGTTAATGGGGTTAAGTGCACGACATGTTGACCTTGAAACGGGTATCTATCTATCTAAATATCTAGCTATCTCCTCTGTTCATGTGTATCTGTGTGTAATCGCATACAGGGGCCAAGTGGTTACATTAAAGTGAAATTAAGCAAGATGATTGCCATAAACTTACAGTTTAAGCGTCTACAGTTTGAAGGGAACTTGGACTGCGGTCAAAGCTGAGGGAATGACAATGCAACAATGATATTTTCCACTCAATTGAATTAAATTATTTTATTGATCAATCCGAGTGTCGTTTTACATATTAGATTTGAATGAGATTACTATTTATATATTCCAAAAACAGTTCCTAAAGCCTTTTAAGCCTAACGCATAAAGTGTCATGTCGATGAATCGCTCAAGTTATGAATAATATGAATATATTTAAACTACTAAATTGCTGCTAAACGTTTTCTACCCATTATCCTATTATAATTTACAAGTGGTATAATAATTTAATGGGAGTAGAGGAAGTTGTGGATGGCAGTCCACGCTGGTGACGAAAGGCGACTTTCCGAAAATATTGAGTTACATACTAATCGAAAGGTATACTTCAACAAAAAGCTATTTATTGTTATAAAGAATAAATGACCCGAATGGCAACTTTTTTTTTGAAATTAATGTACATAATAAATTTTATTACTTTCGTCACAAAATGGGATATTAGAAATTTTGGGGCATTAAAATGATTTTGGCACTAGACTGTTAATTTAATGAGTTTAATATTAATCTATAATTGATTTATTATAAAATTCATTACACAAACAAATCTCACAATATTCCACAAATCTCAAAGCAATCAAATTGCAAAAATAATCGTTGGGCAAAATGTTTCCTAAAATAAAAATTGTATTGAATCAAACTATTTTATTTTTTTTTTGTTTGAAAATAAAGTAGAAAATTCATCCAAAATACAAAATCTTTAAAAGTTCAGGAGGGCATAGATTTCGTAAGGTTGTTTGTCAAAAGCTCCAATTATTTGTTAAATACAACACCTGTTGGATTTTTGTAGATGTCACTGTTGTACTTGCATTATAATTTATGAACTTAAGCAAACGCCAGAGGTTAGTAATGCCGTTTGTAAATTAGTTTAGCATAAAGTGAGGTAATATTCCATAGGTCGACGTTAACTATGACATAAATCAGATTATTATATTGTATGTTCGGCACAACTATATTTAAGCATATGGCTTTAAAGTGCACTATGTGCTTGGCATATTAATTAATGTTTTTAAATTTGATAAGTATACATGCTGGGCACACGCATGAGTGTCGTCTGTCAATCCAAAGACTGGTCGAGCATAATAATTAAATTGAATATTTGAATCGCAGAAAACTTCCAAAGAGTCTGTCATCGTCGGAAGTGCAGACGTGTGCTTCAATCTGATACACACACACTTTAACAAACTCACACACTCACACGTCGCCATGTTCACCTTGAAAGGAAACGCTTCGAAGTCTCATAAATATGTACAATGCCCCCACTTGTTGAGGTTTCTAGTGTAATTGGTGCAAAAGATTTACAACCGGCCTACATTTTTCATGCACACAGTCCAGTGCATGCTCAACTGCAGAAGTGTTATGCAAACTGTAACTGGGCTTGTTAGTTATTGGGAGTGTAGTTCATTGCATGTTGACAGCTTCCTCATTGCTGTTGGATTAATCGGTTTGTGGGTGCAATTGGATTGATTGACAGTGCTTGCATATAGTATATTGACATACCTTTGTGAGTACACAGCATTTAAGATTTTATGAGTACATTTAGAATTTGCCCGTAGCTATAGTATAAACGAACAAAATTAACAACATTTTTAATAAATTTATAATATTCTCAGCTAAGCTTTTATTTAAGTAATTATTAAGTGTCGAACCAAATGTATTTAAGCAATTCAAAATAGCTTCAATCTAATAAAACTGACTTTAATAATACGTATTATATTATAATTTATTCTAATTGCACTTGAAGTTTGTAATTTACTTTAAAGACTCAAAACGACTGTGTACAACTATCAAATTTTTTTTTAATTTTAATTATTATAAAATAAATAAATTTAATATATTCTGTTATGTTTAAAATAATAAATAATGCTTATTTATCGATAATTATCGTAATTAACAAGAACTAAACAATTATTTGCAATTTATGAAACAGTACACATTTTTTTCAGCTGATAAAACTCATTAGAAAGTAAACTAGAGTTTATTTTAACAATTTAAATGATATTAATGTTCTTAGCTATGTTACGAAATTCGAATAATTAATTCTGAGTACATCTTATTAACTTATTTATATAATCAGGTAAGCGACTTAATTACATTCTATCAAGTGCCTAGACGTGCACACTTAAGGTTCAAATGTGGCTCTCAATTATGCTAAGTCATGGTGTGATCACAGTGCTGCTGCAACTGTATGGGGTACACATGTTCTCAAATCAACAACTCAACAAACAGCTCAGCAACCACTCAACCACAAAAGTCAAAAGCTTAGCCAAAAGCTCAGCCAGCGCGCTCCGAAAGCCTTCGAATTGAATATGTTGTTGTTGTTGTATATGTATTATTTGTTGTGTTTTTTTGGCAGCTCGCGCATGGAAAAACTTAAACAAAAAACTCAAGCAGAAAACTATAAATAAACGTGAGTTTAATGCAGCGCTCATTTCAAGATTTGCAAGCGGCGGGCGTCCAACGGAATTGTTCGCTGATTTTTGAAATTTTTGCAGAAGTTTACTTTGTATGTGTTTTTGGTTGAGCAATTGGCCAACAGTGTGTAGGTGTATGTCTGTGTGTGTGCACAATTGCAGCAACAATTGCAGTTAGCCGAGAAAACGACAGCAACAACAAACTGTAAAGATTCGTGTAGAAATAAAAGTGAAGCCGGTTTTAAAATTACGCAAAAAAAAGCGTAACGAAAATTGCCCACGTTTGCCTGTGTATGTGTGTGTGTGTGTGTTATATCAAGCCACAGCGAAAAAATCAATTAAAACAAGTTTATATTGCCAATTGTGTAAAAGTGCTGTCCATATCATTAGCCACAACGGGACAACTCCAAAAAACTATGCAAGCGTTTTACATTTTGCTTATCATCGCGGCATTCGGACTCGGAAGTGCCGCATCCGCCACGGTGCCCACATCAGCGGCAGGCGACCCACAGCAGCCGGAATATGTGAATGCCTCCGATCAGGTGTTTGTCTCACCAGGCGCACCAACTGATTTGCCAGACACAGGTATATATATATATATATAAATACACATATATATCTTATGCAACAACACAAGAAGAACTTGAAATTTAAGTAAAAAAGTGA
>NW_022995666.1:0-6594 GCF_004354385.1 Drosophila innubila
AATTCAACGGACAGAGGGAGGCAGACCAAGCCGGGCCTGTTCAGGCATTTTCGATATTGTTGTTGTTTAAATGTAGCTCTATGGGTGTTGTTATTATTGTTGTGAATGTCGTTGTTGTGGTTGGCTGTTGCCAGCGCCTATTAATATTGCTGTTTATATGTACATATGTATGCAAGTATGTACATCTGTAAGTGCATTGAATAAGTGCAACGCTTAAAATTTAACAACAATTTAAGCTAATGCACCAACAACAGCTTAAGTCCGACAACAGATAATGAAAATGAATTTCACTGAATACATTATTTATTAATGACCGTAAACATCTATAAGCATTATAACAAAATATTCAGACGAATAAAGTAATGTAAGCATACAGTTTTTACTCTTCTGTCAATCGATTTAAAATCTATGAGGACTTTGACTATGATGAAGAAACTGCGTTCAGATATAATGTACTTGTACATTGTAAGATCGTTACACGATAACTCCGAAATGCGGGAAAAAAAAATATTTTTTTTAAGTTTTTTTATGGAAAATACGCGCTAACTTAACTTAAACAATTGTTAGGAAAGAAAGACGGACAAAGATACTTTCTTACGAATAAGAATTTCTTCAATACAATACATATTTCATGCAAGCTCTTCATTTAAAATTCATTTATTTAGATTATTTTTTTAAATTTATAACCCATTTTATTATGAAAGTGTTTTTTTAAGGACAGATTCCCCGATTTATCAATATATTTCATATTTTCGTAAACAGCGACAGCATTGGATAATTTGATAGTAGAATACAAAAGAATGTCAGATTTTCGATTTTAAATTAAAATTCCCAGTTCTGTGGGGCTATTTGTAACAATGTCTTATAGAATATGAATTATTAATTAGGTTCAGTCATTAATTTGTTTTGGATAATATTCTTTGAGCTGGGAACTTTAAAAGGTAACTCTTTCAAATTATGCGTAAAATTCTAATATGTGGAACAAGACCGATAATTGAAAATGAAATTTTTCGACATTTGAAACAACATGCGTACTTATATCGAGGAGAGCCGCTAACATTTTCATGCCCATCAAGAGAAAGAAACATAAAATATCATACGAGACGCGTGTAGAATTACATAAGACGCGGCAAGGATGAGCTCAGGAGCTGGAGCCAGGGCACAAGGCGCCGTGAGAAAATAAAAGTAGAAAGACCGCACACTTTACTTGGAGAAAAGTCTTTTACTTGCGCTCCGCATTTCTCTTTCGCCAATTCCCGAGACGACGCGCCAAAAAGATGTCGAAATGTCATAAAATCTTTTTTGGATGACGACATTCGGTCTATGTACTTGAGTATTGTTCTAATAGCTGATTAAAATACTGTTATAGTTGAACCAGGACGTAGCCATAGTCGTAAAAGATCTTGGGTAGCCTCTTGGATATATTTTTATGGCATTTTTATCGTTATTTGAATAGGCGGCACAAACGATCTGTTTGGACATTTCGACAACATTTTTACGATTCCGAACTAAAATAAAAAGTAGGCGACACGTCAAGTGGGTCGGCTCAGTGAGCACCACGTTCCTCTGATTTCATTTAACCTCTGTGGCAATTTAAAAATGATATGTTATTAAAAATCAAAAGTATACAAAAATATATATAATAAAATTATTCAAATTCTGATAAGGCAAACAGATCGCAAACTTGGAAGCCGGACGCGTTCAGACGTCTCGGTTCCTCTCACTAGTGTTTCGGACGGACACATGCCAAAGGCCGACGTACGAGTTTTGTTTACACTTTAGAATAGCTCTACTTATGTACACTTGTACATATGTGTGTCTTTATATATTACATTTCATAATTATATGTGTGTATGTTTAACCTTATTATAAAATACTTAGCATATTTGTGTATTCGCTGTGGGTTGCCACAACGTTCTGCCTCATTAACAAATTTTCAATTTAATTTATAAAAAAAAAAAAAAACAATTATTTGAATTATTTGTATTTGAATTTTCAATATTGGGCTCGTAGGTTGCATGTGTCTGTGATTTATATGGAACTTTAACCTTAAACTTGCATAGACGTCACATATTTATTAACACGCGTTTCAGGCATGCCTTTTAAGACTTGTCTTATACAAATACATTCAATAATAATAGAATTCTAGTTAAATGATATTTATAAATTAGCTATGAAAAGGTTTTTTTTTATATATTTCTAGTTTAATTTTGAAATTAATGCAATTACATTTAGAAGCTTGGAATATAACTGCACTTATACTTTTTTTTTTTAACTAAAACTAGTATTAAAAAGTTTTCTAGCTAATTACATATGATATTTCCTCCTTCATTATGTATAAAATATAGTGTGTCGTAGTATTTGTTCTACAGTTCTTCTTCTTGTCATTATCATAAGCCCGAAATACAGTTGCCCTACAGACCACAAGTCTTACCCACATGCCACACTTGAAGTTCTCACAGTTGAAACCAAGAAATTGCGGCTCACACACAACGCGGTACGTTATGCTTTGTTAAGTCCGATAAGGGGTAACTTACCGTTTTAGTACAAGGCTTATAAATAAAATGCATTGAGCACAAATGCTAATAACGGTAAATGACCTCAAAAATAAAATTAAAAAAGTATTTAAATTGTAGCCCGTCAAATCAGGGTTCAAATTTGTAAATTTCCAATGATGTGGCAAGTTTTAAAGTGCGTGTCAACAAACAAATATGTGGCATAAATCATCAATGGGCCGTGGAAAGTGTCAGGCAACAGAAGAGCGAGATGCTAATGATGTGATTTATTAGTTGGACCTCTGCTAGATCTGTATCCCTAAAGGATAATGTTTACGAGTAGGTGCTGCGTTTCACACTTGAATTGCAACTGTCAATGGACCGCAGCGTAGCACAGTTCATCTTTAGAATCTCAAATGCTCCAAGAAAACCAAAAATAAAAAAATTCAGAAAACTATAAAAACAAAGAGAAACCTTGAGTTGAAACACAGAAATATTGAGTTAATGCGTTTTTTATAAACTGAGTATATAAAACCATGGAAATTTGAAATTAAGCGAGCAATAAATACACTTCTATGGACACACAAACAAATGTACATACCATATATGCATATTTGTATATCCCACGAGACTCGCAACATGCATATACAAGTATTCCGGCGATATTTATGTACGGCGCACACTTAAGCCATCGGCTCAACGTTATTTTGACATATTTATGGTGCCTAAAAATTGGGTTTAGGCCTGGGGCACTAACAAGTGTCAACTACACCGAGCCCACAAAAAGAACACATCTCACATATCTCACATATCGACGTTGATGTATTTATGCATTTTTAATATTTCGAGCATTCCTCCACCATAAATATTATTATCCTTCGTTCGTCTGGTTATCGTATGTCCCAATATTATTTCGCACTTGAAGTGCACCGATCTTTAAATGCAATTATCAGCATCGTTATCTGGTAGGGTTACGACCAGGATAGCTATTAGTTCTACTGCTTTATGGCATTTGATAATATCAATTAAAACGCCACTCCAAGTCAAGTGCCTTGCGGTCTGGCTGCTGTCGTCAGTGCACAAAAGGTTTCTTATCTGGACCACTTTATGGTCCCTAACAACATCTCTTTAACACTATTTTAATTGCAACGCTTTTCGATTTTTCCTACTTTATTGTTTACACATTCTTTGACTAACTGTAGTTTTTTATTCCTTCAATCATTATCTATAAAAATAATATAATTCTGCATTATACTTAACATTTTTTTTCATTATTGATAAATTCCATATACATTTATTGCCTGAAAAATTCCCAACAAATGTAAAATTTTTAATAATTATAATGAAAAATATTTGTATAAAAACGGGGAAAAATTTACATCAACTTTTATGGTTTCTTTGAAAAATAATCTGTTTAATGATACAATAATTATATTGTTAACCGTATAATATCAAAACTTGTTGTTTTAGCAATTTGTATTCAGTGATTATTTTTTAAATATGATTAAATGTAGTTGTCCTTAGACTATGTTTTTCTACGGATCTTTCGTAACTTTCAACTCAGTTTCCTGTAGATCTTCTAGTTCTGGTTTCCATATGGCTTACAACTTTTTAGAGTCACTTCAATACTATTATTACGACAACAAATTTTACAAATTACCCAATCAACTTGGCTAATTTCCAATATAAATACTAGAATCCAAGAGAATGCGCCACATAAGCCTGAGCTGATCATCATCAACAACAACATCGAAAGTACTATACAAATAAACAGTTTGCCCAAGGCTTCTAGAGACTTAAGAACTTTATGTAATATTACTTACATATTTGATGCACATTTCACATTTGGTCAGTTTTTCCCACAGGTAAAGTAAACAGCACTTGAACCTATTTAAATAGACGTCATATTAAAAACTGTCGAAAAGCCACGATCAAACAAAAGTGATCATCGCTAATCGAGTTGACGGCCATTGCCAATGTGATCTGTGATGGGTCCAGTCATGGGAACCAGGTAGAATATTTTGGCTAGGTAACCGACCAATTTGTCGAAAGGTAAACATAGTAAAATGGAAACACGCGCCGACAGGATCAAAAATTGATCATGACAAGAAAAGGACAACACATCGGAAACATTGTCCAGTTGTTGTTTGTTATTCGTGAGCAGCCGCACGAGCTGGCTTATAGGTATATAAAACGACCATGATTTAGGTGTACCTTTAGGTCTAGTCATCCTCTATGTTCCACTCCATGCCATTCTACGTGCCAAAGCAAATAAACAATATGCTCATAAATTTGTTTTAGCTGTCAGCGTCAAGCGAAATTTATTTTCCTTCCTTTGTTCTGAGGTTATATAATTTTTAATATTTTTGTTCTTGTTTTCGAGATTGTTGTTGTTGCCGTACATGGCGCTGTCTAATTAGGGCGTCTTCTTTAAGTGCTGGCTTTTTAAATAAATATTTTTTTGATGATCTTTTAACTGCCGAAAACTGAACGAACTCTGATGAAGACGAAGCTTATAAGAAATTTTAATATTTATAAAAAAAATTAATTTTCAGACTATATTGAAGTAAACTAATAAAAATATTTTGAATAAAGTAACAAAAATTAAAGGTGGAAAATATAAAAAATCGAGGAAAAGAGATTCTTATTTTTTAAGAAAGTGTAGACGCCATTCTATATATTATAGACAAAATAGATCAGAAAATAGGAGACTGAATTGATTATATTGGACTGTATGTACTTGGAAAATTTAATTCGTTTTTATTTATATCTCGCCGTTAGTTGCTATAAATATTGTTGCTATTGTATTATAAATATTATAGAATTTAAATAATTATTATAAGACGAGCAATATCCTTATACAGACCACGTGTCAATGGTTCAGTCAGATGCCTAAATTTACTTATCTTTTTTAGAAATTCCACATTAAAAACCAATTAGTAAAGTGAAAACAGTTCATTCATCAGCAGCTTGGGAAATTCCCGTGGAAATTTATGAATGAAAACGAAAGAAGCGGAAAAGCGATCTAGGAACTGCTTGGCAACTTCGAAACTCATTAATTTTTATGCGGCAAACATAGAGACTACCATTTGGCAGTGAAAGTAAGGTTGGGTAATTAAACTCAGTTTATAATGCAAACCACCAATGGACGCTGTCTGTGTCTGGGTCTGTCTCTGGGTCTTCGTCAGCGCGTCAACGTCTTGGTCATATCCTGTTAAACACATTACGAACAGGTAGAGTCCAACAGGTACTTTAGACCCAGTGCTGAGACACGCGCTGTCAATGACGATACCTCCAAATAGAGCAATGTATACTACTATAGAGTAGTAGGTGCGGTCTGGTAGGGACTGGTCTGGTCTGGTGTGGATCCTAGATATTGGCTCACTTTGTGTACTATTAAGTGCTCTATGCAGGCAAAAATCTTTGTATCTTTGTATCTGGTGTCTGTCGATGTTTGTTTACTGTTTGTTTGTCTTTCGGAATTTCACAAAATTCCTTTTATATGCTACAATTTTTTTTTTATGTTTAATTTAAGTATGTACACGAACATATGTCTCTCGGTCCCTGTCCCTGTCCCATGTCCATGTAAATTGTGTGTTCCGTGATTTGGTTTCGGTATTTGGTACGACTTCATCATCTTCCTTTTTTTTTTGCGGTATTTGTTGTCGCGGTTTCTTCCATTGTTCTTGAGCAAACGAATTTGTGTGTGGATCCTCTGTTTACCATTCATTTTACAAGAATATGTCATCCTCCTGCACGTGTTGCTGTTTGCATAGAGTTCAAGTTGTGCTTTCGGAACCAGACAAACATTTTTAGTTAAATTTTCCCTGGAAAATTACCGTTGAACAACAAATGCCAACAACTTACATATTACTTACATTATATAATAAATATAAGCGTATTTAGCTAAGTATATATATATTTTATATTTTTATTTTTTATTTTTTGATATTAAATATGGCTGCACTTTGGCAGGAAGTCGGAAGATTCAAAACCGGGTTTCATATACTAATATATGTCTGTCTCTTATACACATCTCTTTGAGCTTTTTAAGTTGAGCTGTAAATGTTCTAGGCAAGCTCACTTGCCTAGACCTTCT
>NW_022995667.1:0-6086 GCF_004354385.1 Drosophila innubila
AAATATCCAACTACACACATATATTTAAATAATAATATAAAGAAAATTTTCTAGATCTTCAGGCAATTATAAAAGGCTAAACAATCATTTTGCAGAAGCTGAGAAAAATCATAAGACACCTATCCAAGTATTATCTCATAGATATAATGTAAATGTGATAAATTTAATATATTATTTAATTTCTGAATAGCTTTCATTTCGTAGCACAAATCTTTAAGTTTATAACAGAAAAAAAATTAAACAATGAATACTAAAAATAATACTCAGCTTATCAGATTTGATATAAGCTCTTTATGTATTCACTGTCTCTTATACACATCTATTACATTTTTAAATTAAAATCATTAGTTTTGCAACAATAATATTTTGAATTGAAACAAGCGGAAAAGTCAAAAATATACTTCATGATTTCTTTGTTCAATATTCAAGGAATATTATAGAAGTGTTTTTTCCAGCCTTCGTTTAAGATATTAATCATTTAAATCAGCTGAGATATAGCCACTTCCGTTGTTATTTTCTATTAAAATGTAAATTATCTTTCCCACTCTATTAATACTACTTCAAAAGTGATCCTTTTTTTCCATCATTAAAATTGTGCATATGTAAGGGCAATAAAATCATATCTTATAAGGATGGTAAGAAAATGGAAATTAGCTTTTAGAAAAAAGAAGGTTTTTAAAAGTCATAGGCTGGTGTCGGTGCACAGATATGTTTGTTCTCCCTTTCAAAAGATCAACATTGAGAGAACAGCTACTTATCCAACACTTTTACGGTTGCGACTTCCTTCATTTGGGGTCGTGAAGCACATGTTATGCCAACTTCTTTGACGCTTCAACTGCCAAGCGAAAAAGTTGGCGTTTCATTTAAACTGCCGCTACGTTGTTTACGCCTGTCTCTTATACACATCTTGTGGCATGCGTAGCTATTGCTACTGGGCTTATGCGTCCGTTTTTACCCCTCAAGAAAACCTCCTCCATGGCATTACAATTTTTCACAGTCTAAGCCCGAAATTTAATGTCTTGCGTTTGTTGCAAACTCGTTTCGTCCAGCAGCTTGCAACGGTTGATACTTGCCACTAAGTGCCCGCAACTTTGTTACTAAAATATTTTTTCTTTTATCATGACAATGTGTTATTCTGACATGTGTGTGTGTAAATGTGTGTATATCTTGACTTTTTCTCCATTTGTTCTAATTAAAAATGACAATTCTACGTAATTATCTGACGGGTATTTTTAACACTCGACTGACTTTTATAGGTAGCCCCAACAGCAGCAAGAAAAAAAGGACTAGTTGACCGATTTTTATCATATCAAATTTCTACCAATTATTGATTTTCATATTTAGCTAATTAGTGTTGACAGTTTTGCTTCTGTTTTTGGGCATAATATTTTATATAATAAGTTAGAAAAAAATGCTAAAAAATGTAAAAATGAACATCAGTTCAGGTTGATGATCATTTGCAACATCTATGACAATTTTTGGGTGAGCATCGTAGAAATTAGGTTAGGTCACATCGAGTTATCGATAACATTAATATTCTGAGACCTATTAACAACAAATGTTCATTAATTTCATCTCCCAGACACTTTTCAATCCGACAAACCTTTCACTATGCCCCCGCTGTGTCATGGCACATGTATGTCCTAGTTTCTTTTATTTATTCCTCACTTCGACAAAACAAATTGAGGAAATTGCTCAATTCCCATCGAGCTCATCAACAAACACAAATTTTCAGCACAACTCAACGCATCAATTGCAAAAAATAAGTCAACAAAAGAGTCTAACTCAACTCATTAACATATTTTCTAATTTAATGACCCGAACAACAAAATGAAATCGAAAAGTGCCAAACAATTCAATTACAATTGTGCAATAAAATATTGGAAAATCTAAACCGAAATGAAACCATTCCTATAAAGCGCTCCATGTGGCCATGTCCAGTCGAGACTGATCAAACGGTTCAGCGGGTGGTTGGCCCGGTGATTTCTGGGGCCGTCAAACTGCACTGCAAGATATGAAAATACTTTATGACCGGCACTTTGCACTGTTCTCTTCATTTTTTCTTTTCTTCATTTTCTTCATTTGGTAGCCTGATGAAGGCGTTAATAGATTAGTTTTTCTTTTTGGTGTTAAGTGAACGGTGGAAATGTGCAAAATGTTCAACAGTTTTGTAATTGGGTTACGCTACAAACCAAATGAGATAGATATAGTATATGCATGTGTGAAACGTGTAGCATAGCAGGTGGAATATCTTTAGCTTCTTAGACTTCATACTAAGTTTTCCTAGACTTACCTTATCTTATAAAGATACATATTCATTATTTTTTTGTCAGATTTCTCACAAATAAAGGGGGTATTCAGCCTGTAAATTGGTCATGACACTTGATACTCGATTACTAAGTGAAACCCTGCTAAATGCCCCCAATATATTAGTTTGGAAATTTCATTTTGCTATAATTATTTTCAGTCCTTTAATAACATGCATATTCAGCAATATATGTTTGTTAATTTGTTCGAAAATACGATTGTAAGATCCAATCATAAATGGTCTGTCAGAATCAATTTAAGAATTAATTATATTTGGCACAGCTCTGACATATTTGAGATTTTACATTAATTTAGCGCTAAACTGTCAGTCAAAAGTGCCAGTCAGGTTCAAGTGTGGTTTACTTAAGTAAGTGCAAAAGGTAAATGGTCCAGGTAAAACATTCCAGAGTCGAGCAACGTTTCGAGGTTCAACATTTAATTGTAATGTGAGAAATTTAAATTAGGTAGCCGCAAATGCGGCTCACAAACCTCAAACGGAAGATGCTCAAAAAACAGCAACAATAACAACTACAAATTTATGAAAAAAAAAAGCGTTTTGATTTTTTGTTGTTGTTCTTTTTGTTATTGTTAGTTTTGTTAAAAAAAAGATCAAATAACAAAAGCCGTCAAATTTCAATAGAAAACAAAAGCTCACTTATTTGTAATTTGTTGCTGGGCTCTTGGGGCAACTAATTTTCCACTTTATATATAGAGAGCGAAAGAAATAAAGATAGATAGACAGAGAGAGAGGGAGAGAGGCTGTGGGCAGCCACATGAAACACCACATTTCCCTGGTTTGTCAGTTCTTGTTTAATTATTTACGATCGTTTGCTCAGCGTTATATTGTATTTTTCGATTGCTGAAATATTTGATGTTCACCATAGGCCCGATGTTATATTTATATGGTCCATATAACTAGAAAAACATACGCAAAATATTTAAGCATTTTTATTTTTCATTTCCATTTGAAATTTTTTACATCACGATCATTATTGTTTGTTTTCGGATTCTCCAGATCTACTTTGTTGTTTATGATCATCTTTTCGCTTTTGTCTGTCTGCCGCGTTTTTCGTTTGCAGCTGCGCTTCCTGGAAAACAATTTCAGCTATCATCTGATGATAGAACCCCTTGCGAATAGAAATCTGGAGCTGAACTCTCTTATATGCCATTGAATAATAAAGATTTCTACATAAGTTTATGGGTTTTGCGGGACAAATTTATGCCATTAGTCTAGCTATAAGTTTCATGACAAGGAATGCCACACATTTCCTTTAGGTTACAATTCCTATATATTTTGCAAAATCGAAATTCAAACTGTGGCAGAAAAGTGTCAGAAATTGCTTATTTTTACTTATTTTCTAATGTTTACTCACAAGAATTATTGTACAAATTATAACACATTAGCTTGAAAAGTTCTATTTTACTTTGAATGTACCGTGTAAATGTAGAAATTGTAACAAAGGTTACTAACTGAGACAACAAGTGTAATGGAGATTCTTGCATTAAATAAATATTCAAAGTTTTTTTGACTTCTGTGAATTTCCTTCCTTAGGTTTTTACAAATGATATTATTCATAATTGCAATTCTCGTAAGAAATAATTACAGGGTATTGCTCAGATTTTGTTCATTTTAGTAGAACTTTACTAATTAGCTTGCCAAAGTCTACACACATGTGTGGCTTTGCTCTGAAGTGAAATTGTAAATTACTATTTGTTTATTTACAAACTGACAAACGCTCCGTTTCTAAAGTTGTCCAAGCTGTTGTTGTTGTTGTAACAACAAATGAACATATATATTTTTCTTATTTACTTAGCTAATTGAGGAAATGGGAACCAATAAAGCCAGACAAAAACTTAAAAATATCAATACTATGAGTTTTTTTATATCTCTGTTAAATTATTTTAACATAAAATTTGTTTAACATAAATTTAAAAGAAAGCCAACGCAGCAACTGTCAATAAGTAATAAAATTACTCCTGACACTTTTTTATATTAATAAAATACATAATAAATTTGTTAGCAAAAAATTTTGTGCAAAGAAAATGAATTGCAAATCAAAGGAAATCAAAAACAAGGAACGCCACAAAATGTGTGAAATCTCAGTGGAAAGCACCGAATATTAATTGGAAACAATTTAACAAATATGGAAAATGTGTCAGCGTCTGACATCCGAACTGTCGAAATGACAGACGCGTCAATAAAATACAAACAAAAAAAACAAGTGACAGCAGGAACACAACGGCAAATACTCCGATATAGTTGGACAACAAAATGGCTGCATTTTTTAATTTTTCTAGTCTGCATAACACACACGCTGCAACATGCAGCGCCTGAGGGCAACATGTTGCAACATGCAGCGCCTGAGGGCAACATGTTGCAGCAGCAGCAAACGCATGAAACAACTAGTGTAAATAGCAGTGTAAATATCAACTTAAACAGTAATTTCAATGAAATTGTCACCGCCACGGCCACGGCCTCTGCAACAGCAACGCTTCACACAGCATCAGCAGGCACATTAACCACAACAGCAACAACTCCAATGCGCCACAAATGGCGTCGGAAATTTCCCTTTGCCGCAACTCGCAATGCGAGCAGTACTGGCAACGGCAACAAACGGCGCAAACTGTTGCGTCCTCATCACTATCAGCGCAATGTGACGCATGCGACGCGCACAACAACAGCAATGGCAACAATTGCTGCTGCGACAACGGCAGCAACTTTGATACCAAAGATACAACAACAGCAGCAGCGGCAACAATTTAGCTATCGCACGCACTTGCAGACAAACTTTCAGCAACAGCAACAACATTATGTTGCAGACACTCAGCAACAGCGACAACAACAACAAGAACAACAACAGTACTTTGTTGCCATAACTCCGCGACCGCAAAAGCAACGGCAACATCAGCAGCAACAGCAACATGGCTTTGCCTTGCTGCCTGCCACCTACTATCAGCAACACCAGCAACAGCAACAACAGCTCGTTGGCAATCTGAGCCAACAACAGCAGCAGCAGCAACACATTCTAATCCACCCGGGCAATAACAACATTGTGTTGTACAGCAACCTCGACTCGATACCTCCTTGCCCGCCAGGCATCCTACCAACAGCTGGTGTGCGTCTGATGCCACAACAGTTCATACCACTGCGCCCCACAACAACACAACGCTCCCGGCAACGCGGTAAGCAAATCATCGCAACGCTTAACCACTCACAACTCTTTTAATTGTGCCCGTTGCAAAGATAAAGTATAAAAATAAAATAAGTGTTAATTGCGCTAATAAAAATTGCATTTGCTCCGTTTGTGGCATTAATTGTATTTGCCAACTTAAATAGCACTAGGTGGCAATAAGATCGTCATGCTTGCCGTCTAAATTGCCCCTCTTTACCCCTAATTACCCCCATACCCCGCCCGGCTCAAAGCTATTGACATTCTGGCGGCCAATGGACTTAAACGGAGCCAAATTGTCGAAGACAACAAAGTAATTGTCTTAATCGGGGAAGAAGTTGTTTGTTATCTCTAAGAGGGAAATATAATCAATACTATTGAAAAAAAAAAATATACAACAAACAAAATGTTTAAAAACTATAACTTACATTATTATTGTATTATATTTTAGCTAAGTGATTTCTGTTGGGGAAGTATTAGGAATACAAACCAAAAGAAAAGACAGTTTCAAACTAATGCTGCATTTTCTTTCAACTTAAAAATATTTTTTTTTATTTAAATATAACAATAGCTGTCAATCTCTATAAATTTGAATAATATTAAAATAAA